>NC_134691.1:325700377-325937877 GCF_050947455.1 Rhinoderma darwinii
CTAGCAGCCAGACATGGGAGTATCGCCACCATGGCTTCTATTTTATATGTCATGCAGCCCTTTTATCCAGTCAGTAGCTGCCAGTGTATGAGCAACTGATGTCATAAGGAGCCCGGGAAGGCAGAATTTCCTCCTGTGACAAATAATGGAAATCCATATAGAGAGTCCCACCTAGAGAGTGAGAACTGGAGTTTAGTGTGGAGTGGCGGCTTTTAAATGCCACCAATAAGAGGGTAGGGGGCGATCCACCGCCATGCTTTCTAAAAGTACAAAAGGTGAAAAAAAGTAATAAAATAATAAAAAAAAATTATAAAGATTAAAAGGTAAAAAAAAAAATAATAATAATAAAAAAGAGATTAAAAGGTAAAAAATAATAAGAAATATTTGTATAGATTAAAAGTTAAAAAAAATATATATATAAAATGGCATTTCTGGCAGATGATGTGGGGAGGGGTTTGGAGTGGAGGAGGTTAAGACAAAATCATATGATTAGGCCAGTGCAGTTATCGGACTGACAGCGTGTGAAAGTCAAATGTATGTGTTTTATTAGGGCCGTATATCAGGGGTTTATGTATGTAGGTGTGGCGGCTGCTTTACGAGGCCGGTTTATTTATTCTTCTCTATTTATTGCATGGAACTGCGGTTTTAGCAAGTGTAAATGTCTAATGCCATTAATAAGCTCATACATTATACAGCCCGATAAAACCAAATCTTCTAAGGTTACTTGAGCGTGCGTCTTACATTCAGATGGTGGTGGCGAGATGTATGTTTCTGCTGATACGCTGTGATATTGAATATGGGCGAAATTGTGTACGGCCATCAGGACTGTGGCGGTGTGGTGTGTATACTGTGTACGTTTAATACTTCTGCTGGTGGTAGAATTTATTTAAAAGGCTTTTGAAAAAAAAAAAACTTTTTAAAATACCCAAACTTTTTTATTCTGTCCTTTTTTTTTTTTTTTTTTTTTTTTTTTTTTTTAGTGTGTGTATATAAGATTTTGTTTGAACGATTTGATTGTATTTGTAGGAGGGCAAGGAGTATCTAATGAAGAGCCTAGCATCATGGCTTCCAAGTATGCAGAAAACTGAGGGACAGGCACACGGGACTGATGATGAAGACTTGGTAGAGGTAAGGTTGTGATGTCTTAAAGGGGTATTCCCAAAATCATAAATTATCACCTATCCACATAATGGGTGATTCATTTTCTGATCGCTAGGGCACCACCAATCGTGAGAACAGGGGGTAACGAACCCCCACATCCTCCTCCCTGCTCAACTTCCGTGAGGAGGACATTAAGTGGAGTGACGGTCGAGCATGCGCGGTGCCACTGTTTTTAAAGTCTATGGAAATGACGGAGACAGCCGAGCACAGCGCCGGGCTGTTTCCATCATTCTCATAGAAAGTGAATGGTGCAGCTCCATTCAAGCTCCTCCTCACTGCGGGACTGCGAGTAGTGAGGGGGATCTGAGGGTTCAAGACCTGTGGATACGTGAGAATTTATGATTTTGGGAATAACCCCTTTAAGTGTGTCTTTGATTTCCAGAATTGTTATTCATAGGAACTACAAGTATTTACAGAACCTGAGAGCTGACAATTCCCTTTTAGGCTACATGCACACGTTGCTGGATTTGATGTGGAAAATCTGCATTAAAATCGCAAGTAATTCCGATGGTGAATTTTTTTTTTAAACTTGCCAGATTTGCTTGACTTTCACATCGCAGTCAAAATGTTGTTGTTTTTTTTTTTGATTTTGCGAAAATCGTGGGAAAAAAAACCCACATTTTAACCGCGATGTGTGAGACAGAAACGCATGATAAATTGTCAGCTACTGATTTTAAATCCCCCCCTCCCCCCTCACAGATCAATTTACGTGCGGAAAAATTCTGCAACGTGTAGATGAGATTACTTGAAATCTCATCTACTTTATAATCCCTCTGTTTTTTACTATGCGTGTTATACATGAGAACAGGGGAGGACTGATGATTTGGGAACTAGGGCAGTGCCTCGCTGGCCGCTGCTGTCAAAAGTTCATTGCCGTCATTCCCTCTCCTAAACTCGTCCTCCGACCGTAAATAACGGTCTGCAAACCTTTTGCGCCTTTTATGGTAATAATCCGGCAGTTCCTCTTCTTATGCCCGCCCACCGCCAAAAACTGGCCAGCCCTGAAAGCCGAAATCTCGTCTAAGAGAGCACGCATGCGCCCGTCATGTATGGTCTGACACCCTTCTTTGTCCGGGCTTCCAATCTAGTTACTGCGCATGTAAGTGTGGGGATTGCACGTAAATGCTATGCAAGTGGTAAATATCCCTTAAATGCATTTTATTACCCAAGATCAAGTGTATCCTGGCTATAGTGGTTGTAAGGGGCCGGTGCCCTTTAATGCCCGGAGCCCAGATTACTCCGTCCTATATCTAAAACATAACATACTGGGTGCCTGCAGCCACCACTAGGGGGAGCTTATTAGCTAACTGCAGACTGTTACACAGTATGTTGAATTTAATAATAACACAGAATGCAGTAAGCTCCCCCTAGTGGTGGCTGCAGGAAGCTAGGATGTTATGTTTTAAATCTTTGTCTATGTAGGAGATCTGGAACTCTGACCTCCTATAAAGATTTGTTAAGAAATTAAGTGTTGAAAGAGAATATCTTCCAGGATAGGCATCTTTATATTGTGATAACATTTTCTAATCCCCTATTCAGCCATTTCTTAATGTTATCTGTGTCTGGAAAAGCTGATCGACAGCAAATATGGCCTCCTTAAAGGGATTGTCCACTTTGCATAATTCCTATTTTTTTAGAAGGGTGCCTTGACAATAAGCTGATCACAAAGTGTCCCCCTGCAGCTGTGATCTGTGGGGAAACCTGTCAGTAAAGGCCGTTTTACATGGACCAGTGATCGAGGAAGGAGCGTTCCTACGAATGCTCGTTCCCGATCATTGCCCTGTGTAAACAGGGCACAGATCAGCCGATAAAAGAGAAAATGCTAGTTCGTCGGCTGATCAGAACTTTTATGCGTCCATGAAAACGGTTTCTTGTCAGCAACACATTTATCACAATATATCCTGACATGTATGGTGTGAGATGACCGGCCTTCAAGAAAAAAATTATGGTTTTACGATACAGTGGTCATGTTGTGACTTGCACCCCATCAAGGGTTTTACTAGCATTTCGCGATATTGTATTGAACTGCTTTCATGAGAAATTGGAGTACTTAAAGGGTAACTAAATGTTTGAAAAACTTGTGACATGTCGGAAGTTTGGATTGGTGGGGGTCCGAGCACTGAAAACCCCACCAATCGCTCAAACGAAGCAGCTGAAGCGCTCGTGTGAGCGCTCAGCCGCTTCGTGTCTTTTCGGCTTTCTCCGGAAAGCCGATGTATCGGAGTACGAGCTCATAGACTTTCTATTGAGTCCGCACTCCGATCCATTCATTTCCAGAAAAAGCAGAACAGACATGAAGCGGCTCAGCGCTCACACGAGCACTTCAGCTGCTTCGTTTGAGCGATTGGTGGGGGTCTCAGTGCTCGGACCCCCACCGATCAAAACTTCTGACATGTCATTATGACACGTCAGAAGTTTGTCAAACATTTAGTTACACTTTAACTAAATTTAAGCAAAGGTAAGGGCTGACACATCTGTACTTGTGATCAAGCCGTAGTGGCGATCGGCGCATGTTTAACGGGCAGAATACCTTCAAGTGTTTCATTTCCCTGCAGTGCCTCCACAGGGGAAATTAAGCATTACACAGTATAGATTCACATCAATGGGTTGTCTGTCTAATACGGCACAGGTCCTCCAGAGCGAGAGACTTTTTGAGAGACTCTTGGTAACCGCTCTACAGTCTGGCCAGAAGATGAGGACCCTGAAAAGAGGACCCCCCCCCCCCATATAACTCTGAATTCACTGATGGGGTGTATGAAAATGGGTTTTTTAAACTGGACAACAGCTCTCACATGACTGATGAAATGACTAAGCCTCTGACTATGCAGGATTTACACTTTGAATGGTATTTCCTGCCTTGAGCCAGCAGTGTAAATGGTTAATATTTTTTTTTTAACTCGCATTTGAAGTATTTGTTCTGTCTGCGTAGTGGACCGGAATTCACAGCAGTTGTAGTAAATTGAACAAGAATCTCCACAGGAAATGATTGCTACACAAATAATGAGTTGTCAGAGAACGCTGGGCTTTCGTGTGAATTATCATTGGCTCCTCTCTGCTACATATGGGCTGCAGGGTGGGAGTCGGTGATGGAAGGCGAGAAAGAGCTGCCATAAAAGTGTAGTCCTAGAGAAACGTAAATTATGCCGTCCGGATAATTACCACTGATCACTTTTTCTATTAGATGTCACTATAAGACTTTCCTAAATTGGATTGATCGTCTTATTTTCCAACAATCCATCAGTACAGCAGGAGAGCTGCGTGTCACAAAACGTGCCAATGTTCATCTATAGGATTTAGGATGTAAGTTTTTTTTTTTTTTTTTTTTTTTCAATGGGTCAGTTACCTTTACATGTTAAGGCGCCTTACTGATAAATAATTAAAGGGGTTTTCTGAGTTTTGCAAAAATCTGGCCAATGGTGGGGGGGCGGCAATAAACAATAAAAGAGCCATCACTCAGCTGATCTCTCGACGTCTCAGCGCAGTCGCTCCGGTTCTCCCTTCCGCTCTTTGTTTACAGTCCTGCAGCGATGATGTCCCTGTTTAACCACATGCTCAGTGCAGCCAATCGCTGGCCTCATTAGTATACGGCATGAGGCGGCTGAGGCTAGTGATTGGCTGCAGCGAACACGTGGGTATACGGGCACGTCATCGCTGCAGCACTATAAACAAGGAGCGGTGGGGAGCACCAGAACGGCTGCGCTGGAACGCCGGGGGATTTATCAGATGAGTAATGGCTCTTTTTATGGCTTTTCCCCGCTTGGCCAGATTTTTGCTGAACTCTGAAAACCCCTTTAGAGCTATTCCAGGAGGCCCCATAGACTGCATTAATAGGTGTCCATTGTTTACGGATGAGGGTTGTATGAGATTTGAAAAAAGAACCCGATTTTTATTTATTTTTTTCTTAGAAACAGCGCCGCTCTTATCAATAGGCTTTGTTTGGTACTGCAGCTCAAGTGAAGGATGCTGAACTGCAATACCAGGCAAAAACCAAGCTTTCTCATCTCTTTCTATGACTCGTATATAATTGAAGCTGCACGACCATCTCTCCATTCAGTCTCAAACTAGTTGCGGCTGCAAGAGGTGGACCCCCAGTTACTAGGCATTTATGGCATATCCTTTGAATATATCTGAGAGGGGTAAACCGCTTTAACTTGTGTTCACTAGATCTGCAGGGAGTCTGGATATTATGGCGAGCGCCATGTCAAACCGGCACAGGGGTTTTTAGACTAAAGAAGGGACTAAGGGTACAACTTTCTATGTCCTGGTAGAGACATCCACTAGACTTGTTCTAATACCGACCCCATCCCAATTTAATCTCCGAGCTATATGGAGCGGTAATAGGACACCCATAGGCTTCTGTGGGGCCATACTTTGCCTCTGCATGTCCCCGATTTCACATGGTTTTTTTCCTGTCCAATTCTATATGGAGCTGCAGGGACCACATGTGTCACCATAGATCTGCCGTATTTTTAAGTAAGCGGAAATGCGGTTTCAGGATAAATTCACGCTGAGTTTAGTGTTCACATTTGGAAGGTCTGGTTGAAATGGTCCTGGCCGAACATATATGCTGGTGTTGGTCTATACAGTTGCATACATCTGTCTTAAAAAAAAAAAAGTATTGGTATACAGTTGAATGTTGGCTCTTCAATACAGTTGGGGGTGCGGAACCCCAACCAAATGTATGCCATAAGGACGTTGAAGTCTATGGCCACATTGCTGTACATATATGCTGATAGTACATCACAAACTAAGGCCCCATGGACACGACTGTAGTTTTTATCCCTAGTATATATTTACGGATATGTGTGTGTGCCGTAGAAATCATCCGCAAAATATAGAACATGTCCGAAATTGCGGCAGGTATCCCCCATAGTCTACGGGCACCTGCAAAATTGCAGACGGTTACGGATGTGCATCTGCAGTCATCCGTAATTGCGGTAGCGTTTCTATGCGACGGCCGCAGATTCCCCAAGAAAATGTCACTTGAGCGGTCATGTGACCCTTTCAAGGAGTTAGGTCATGTTGGTGACCTCAACAAAGTACAGCAAAGTTTACCGCTCAGACGGCACTGGTTACAGTCCAATATCACATCAGTATGGACACTCTCTCCCAGAAAAATACAGTAGACGGTCTGCAATTCAGTGAGGGTGTAGATGGTAATTCTTATCCCTGTAGTCCCACAGAGCTCCGTATGGTCTCTCGACATTCAAAAGACTCCTGGTAGGAAAAAGATCTTATGTCTCTAATAGATGAAAGAAAGAGACATAGTGCATCACCCTCTGAACACCATACTCCCAGAAGTAACCAGGAATAAAAACATCAAATTAGTTGCCCCAGAGGAAGCCGGAAGGGCAAAACCCAGGGTCGGGCAATTAGTGTTTGGCGTGCCGCCTAGGAATTTTTACCTAATTTGATGTTTTTATTCCTTGTTACTTCTGTGAGTATGGATTAAACTTGGCGTGGAGCGATCAGTTTTCAGAGGGTGTTGCACTATGTGTCTTTCTTTCATCAATATATATTTTTACCTGCTCCGGTCTGAGTTATATACTGTGGGTATTAGAGCCAGTAGAAACTACTGCATATGTTGGTGACATCATTTGTAGCCTCCCTTCTTTTTTGTGGATCCGTAAATACGGATGCACTATGGACCATATTTGCGGACAGTGCCAGATATGCGGATGACTAAGGATCCGTATTTGCGGACAGTAAAAAAAAATTTATTCGTGTGGCCTTCGTGTGAATTTCTGCTAAGGGAAATCCAAGTTCTTTTTTTTGTATTTGCTCTGTTTTTCTTTTTTATGTTTTCCCAAGGTCCCAGTCCGTCCACGTCACAGATAAACAGTGAACATCCAGAGCATCGCAAATTTTTGAGTTTATCCAGAGCGGTTTTGAGTTTCTTTTTGCTTATTCTGCATTTTGGGGACCAAAATGGAGAATTCTTATCAGTGTAAAGTGAATGAAAAGCCCGGCTGTGAGCGGTGGTACTTTGTTTTTTATGTTCTTCTGGCAGTCGTTGCTTTTTGCAATTCATGTTATCCGTTTCAAAGACGTCGGTCAGCGGCGGATTAATGCTCAGATTGTGACGAGAAGCTGTGAGCATTGATTCTAATAAAGCGATGTCCTAACAAGACAACACACTGGTCATTAGCCGGACTATTTTTTCATTTCTATGGAAGCCGGGATATCTTTGCCGGCATATCGGCCTCCTACACTCCCTTTCTTTTGGAGGCCGCTGGGCCGAACAAAGAGACTTTGTCTTTAGTTTGACGGTACATCTATCCAACGCTAATGATTTCCCAGCCTTTCTTCCCCCTCCTGTCATCTCTTATTCTTCTGCGGGAGGATTTGTGGTCAGACGTACAGTACACCAGATTTTTTTTGCTCTTAATTATATCCAATTTCCTCCCAACATGTAGCATTTGTCTTCTTGTGTCCCTGCGGCTTGGATTATAAAAGACCATAATGGACAGATATTGCAGAGGGATGAGCAGGTATTGGAGGGGGACACGGGTCATCGGAGGCATTTACTACATTATTTATGGTTACGCTCCTTTTTGAAATGTAGTTTTTGATATTCAGCAATATCCTGGCCTGTGGTTTTAATGGAGTATTTAGTAATTCTGTTCTGGAATTACGTTGGAGTTGGCTACGCGAATACAATCTGCTCAATCTACCGTCTCCTAGGTAATTAAACGGTGTCTTTCAGACATGGTGGTGGGGAAGGGGTTTCCCTTGAGCCTTCCGCTCAAGAAGTTGCTGACTGTAAAAATCGAATAATTGTTGGCCCGACAGATCCGTCTTGGCTGAACAAACATGTTAATGCTTTAAAGAAACAGCAGCCAAATGGCTTCAAGACACCTCAGACAAGAAGAATCCAACCGTTCCAATCTAATTTGTCCCTGAAGCTACATCAGTCTGGCAACAAACCTATTTCAACGTCTTAAAGGGCCTGTATACGTTTAACAATAATTTTTTTTTGTTAGAAGGTGCCCCTGATGATGATCCAATCGCATGATGTTCCACTGCAATTGGCTGTAAACTGTGTGAGGACCCAACAATAAGCCTTCAATAATTCTATAGCACCCCTGCAGGGGAAAATGAGCATTACACTGTTCTAAATTTTATCAATGAGCTGTCTGAGTAATGCAAGGACATGCTGGATCCACTCTCCGCTATGGTTAATAGATGAGGGTCCTGATCAGGTCTGAATATGGTATTCACGAAAAGGGTATTTAAAATGGGCTTTGTAAACAAGACAACCCTTAAGGCTGCCCATACACTTACAATAGCGGTCAGCCGTTCCGCCCAACTCCATGAATATGCCTGCTTGGCTCGTCTGTTCAATGGGGGGGGGGAGATAAGCTGCTGCCAGACACCTTTGGCAGAGGCTTATCTCCCGTACAAACAAAGGATCGGGCATGATGAAATCCAAATTGCCCGATACGTCCTTTCCCCAACATCTGCTATAAGGGGAGAGTCAGGACACCCCCATACACATTAGCTATCCGGCCGGTAACACTGCAATTGGCAGGTTCGGACGACGTTCATCTAATGTGCACGCACACCCTTAAAGGGAACCTGTCGCCAGCATTTCATCTATTGAACCGGCAATACCGGGTGGAAATGGGTGAAAAAATTTTTTTCTGTAGCCTATAATTATCTTGTAAGTCGGCTCATTACATTTTTAGTGTTCCCGCGCCGTATACTAATGAGCATAAGAGTCATATCTTCATTCCTCAAGCCTTTCCGAGTTAACCCCGCCTCCTTTTGATTGACAGCTCCTCGCCACCCCTCCTCAGCAAAAATGCCTCGCTGGCGTATCGATGTTCTGGTGCGTGCGCACAACGGGACACTATAGCGGCGCATGTGCAATTACTAGATTTGAGGCCTGGACAAAGCAGGAAGGGTGTCGGACCATACATCTCAGATAATATTTCGGCATTCAGGGCGGGCCAGTTTTCGCCGGTGGGTGGGCATAAGAAGAGAAACGAATGAGACTTCCGGATTATTACCATAAAAGTCCAAAATGTCTGCACACCGTTATTTACGGTCGGAGGAGGCGTTTAGGAGCTGGGATAACGCCAATGAACTTTTGACAGCAGTGGCCAGCGAGGAGTGCGTAGACCTTTAAGGTTGGGTACCCAGGTGTAAATTTTGACCTTAAACTTCCCAATAAGCAGTGAGACGACCCCCTTGTATAATATCAACCACATCTTCATATTTTGATTTGAATTAGAAAAATCTGTTCCCCCTCATTACAATTTTTTTTTTTTTTAAACTTTTCTGATTAGCTTTGGAAACTTCTCTACGTTTTATCCATTAGTGTTTATTATTGACCTGTGTATTAGGCGTTACGGCCCATTATATGAACACGGTAAACGCGGCCATTGTTGACATTCATCTTGTATTTTCCACCATCTGTTTTGAGTAGATGGCCGAATCTCGCCAGACTTAAACTCGAACGCTTCTTTGTCCATTTGCATATTTGACGCTGATGGAATTGATCAAACATGTAAATAATGTCTCCAGGAATCTGTTCTCTCCGGCCAAAGATGTAGATTGATGAAGTGTTGGGATTACATTGTCTCTTCCTTCTGACACGGGAGAATTTACATACGTGAGACGTCTTCACACTTTATGGATGGGCTTTAAACCTCTTAATTCTCCTGCTCCTGTCTGCATATTTATCACCAGAGGTTAGCTGAACACTCATCGTGAATATATTATGGGCGGTTTTTGTCAAAGTTTTTTTTTTTTCTTAATACGAAAAGTTGTGTTTTGCTTTAAATGGGCCAATTCCGGTTTTCCCATCAGAGACATTTAGGACATATCCACAGGATATGTCCTAAATATCCGATAGATGCGGGTCCCACTTCTAGGACCCACACCTATCTCTAGAACGGGGCCCCTAAACGTTGTTTTACTGCTCTGTGTTGTGGCTGACGCGTGTGATTCCCGACCATGAATTACGGAAACCGTGTAACTCGCTGAGCTACGCTGTTCCCGTAACTCCCATAGTAGTGAATGGACGTTACGGCAGCAGCGACGCATGCGATCTACGTTGTTTCCGTAACTACCTTTTAGTTCTATGGGACTTACGTAAACAGCGTAGCTCAGCGAGTTAGGCTGTTTCTGTAATTCATAGTCGGTAGAACAAAGTTTAGGTGCCCCGTTCTAGAGATAGGTGCGAGTCCTAGAGGTGTTTAATATTTATATCAATGGGGCAGTAAAGTTATATGGTAATAAATTTATGGATGCAGAACTGATTTCATATTGTTTTAAAAAGATGTGAACCAAGGGGGGGGGGGGGGAGGGTTGGGGAAGAGGACGTTCCCATATAGAATGGCGCATATATATTACTTAAAAGGGTTCTCTGCTTTTGACAATTCCTTCTTGTTAGAACAGTTCCTTGACCAGAAGCAGATCACAAATTGTACCATATCTGGGACTCCCAGTGATCAGCTGTAGTCTCCCTGCAGCGCCCACACAGGGGTAATTATGCATTACACAGTGTTCATTCCCATCAATGGATTGTATGTGTAGTGCAGGACAGGACAGGTCCTCCAGAGCGAGAGACGCTCTTTGTAACCGCTCTCTACTCTGGCCTAGAGATGAGGATCTTGAACAGAGGACCCCCCCCCCCTCCCTGCCTCTATTAACTCAGAATTCCTTAATAAAGAATATGAAAATGGGTTATATAAACTGGACTATCCCTTTAAGAATTCGAGACATTTTAGATGTAAACACCCGAAAGTAAGATGCAATGATAGTCAAAAATGTGCCAAGAAAATACACATAAAGATAAGGCCCCATTCACACGACCGTAAAATCGGCCGTAATTACGGGCCCATTCATTTCTATGGCCGACGGACACCTTCCCGTATGTCCTATTTTTTTTTATTTTAAGGACCGTGCTACTATACTCTATAATGGGAGCACGGCTCATAAAAACGTCCGGCTGTCTGCGGCCGTCCGTGCCCATAATTACGGGTCGTAATTACAGGCACGGTCATGTGCATGAAGCCTAAGCAAGTTTCCCGAAATGGGACTATTCTTTTGAATCGCATGTCCCATTCAGTCGGAATAAATCTGACGCTAATCGCAAGTGCAGCGATTGCCCTGGCTGATTCTCTGATGTCTTCTAGGACTGTATCTGAGTTGAATATAGTCCTAGGAGACATGAGTCGGACGCCCCTAAAATCAAAGAAAATGTCATGCTCACCTCCCCTGGTCTTTTGTAGTGACGAGTCCTTGCTGGTTTGTCCAATTTGACCGCTGCAGTCTGCATGGGTCAATACGATGCCATCTCAGGAGGGCCGGCAGGGGCGCGTTGCTATGGAAGACCAGAGGAGTCTGAAATTTGTCTTTTAATCTCCTCCCCTCTTCCTTTTTCTAATTTGTAAAATGGCGGCCGGGAGCTTCAAAAGTTTTTGATTTCACCAAATTGGGAGTTTCGTACCAAATTCGTTCCGTCTACAATTGATTTGCTCATCTCTACATGTGATAAAATAATAAAGAGAAGAGGGAAATGTGAGTCACAACCGTAATAAAGGGGCAAGTGGGGAGGGACACGTCCGTCATCCCAAACGCTGAGAGATGCCGCGTCGCTTTTACAATGTCGACTAATCCCTTTTTTTCCCTTTTTTATGTCGTTTTTAAACTTTTACGATTTACATAAACTCGTCTGGGCGCAGCAATAACCAATGAATTACAGACACTCTCTTAAAAATAGTTTTAACATGTTCATTACTTTAATTGAACATGTCTGTAATATTTTATGTCTGTAATATTAAATGTCCGCAGATATGTTTAAAGGGGAACTCCACATAATCCAGATTTAGAAGAGGGGGGGGGGGGGGGTATATTTTTAGACCCATACTAATAATAATATTTTTAAATGGAATCCTTAAGAAGGTTGAGGGACAAACCCCATTATCCCATCAGATGGAGCTCTTCTTTAAACTATAAAAGGTACAGTTCTTCTTTAAACTTCAATTATACAATATATACACTTTCTTTTCCCTGGTATAAAGTCGTGGGAGCTCCTGCCGCAGAATTCTAAGCCTTGAGTAAGATACATGAGGCATGTGGGAAGGCAAAATATATTCACGTCATTGTAATCCAGTTACGCTTTCAGAAAAAAGTGCCCCACTTGTCACAGGCCTTGGCAGAGCTGCAATGATTTTCGTATTAAATCTAATGTGGAAGCCGAGCCGTCATTCCATTGTGGTTTCTATCCCGTCTTTACAAGTCACAGAGGAACGCACAGATTTATTTGTTTCTTCATGCTTATAGGAAAACATTGCAGAATTGAATGATTTACCATTAACTTAGAATAACTGAAAACATGTCATTCTCACTTGCTACCGCCAGATGGCAGCAAAGTAGCGTTTTGCTGATTTTTTTTTTTTTAATGTCATTAATCTGTTAAAGAGGGGAAGCAGCGTATTGACTGCCCTAGAAATCATGTGTATATGACATTAGTCCATTTATTTCCAGCGACTCATTAGGATGCTTTATGCTTAATAAGTGGATTTCCGTGTTGCAAAGGCGCAGTCATTTCTCCTGCTAGCTGTTCTAGACTTCTGTGTTTTTTTTGCCACTTGCTGCTAAGTGTATTTCATACCTTCCTTCTGCTTCTGACATTATTTTTTAGGATATTCATTCGCATTAGGAGCCTTGTATATTAACCCCTCTTCGCAGTCATCAAAGTTCTACCCCTCAACGCATTCCTAAGGTTTATTCTTTCCATTCCCCATGTTTTTCCCCCTCCATCCACCCATTGAGATTTATCTCTATCCATTGACCCTTCTGTAGTAAACTGCAGATTAATAGCTTTCTCTACGTCCCTGCCTATCCCATAATTTATTGTAAGCTAACCTGGTGAACCTACCTTTCTTTTCTTCACTATCATTGTGATTTATGTATTTTTTTTATTTATTTTTTAATCCGCTTCTGTTGTTTTTTATATATTTTAGTTTTTTAATCGTTCCTGGCAACATTTGTGTTTTGTCGGGAAAAAAAAAGAATTTCACATTATCTCCTCAATTAAATGAACAAATAGCAATGACTGTGCATTTCTAGCCCCCAGCAGGGCTCCTCCTTCATTCTTAGTCCCCAGCATGGCTGCCCTCTCATTTGTATACAGTACAGTACACCAGTATGGCTCCCCTCTCATTCTTAGTCCCCAACTTGGCTCCCCTCTCATTTCTCTTTTCCCAGCATGACTACCCCTCTCATTTCTATAGACTATATTACACCAGCATGGCTCCCCTCTCATTCTTAGTCCCCAGCATGACTATCCCTCGCATTCGTATACAGTCAGTGGCGGATTAAGTAGACCATAGGCCCTGGGCTGTTACCCATAGTTGGGTCCCCTTCTCCACCGCCGCCCTGTAACTATTGTTAACACTTCCTTTTTGTCCAGACATTAACAAATGGGTGTTACTACTCCCCTTGTCAAAAGGCTGTGTCCCCACATACTGACAGTCTCCAACCATCACTGACAGTATCGCACCGAGTAGGGACACATTCTCCTGACAAGGGGAATAGTAACACTTATTTGTCTATCAGTCCTGGACTGCACAAAGACTTTGTGAAATACAAGGATTTCCTATAATAAACATGTCAGTAGAGATGACAGATTGTCTATAAATCTAGTGACTCACAGGTGACGACGTAGTTTTTTTCCTCTTCTCCATCCAGTCCAGACTTCATGACGACTTTTCCCGGCCATGACCAATTTCTGCAGAATTTGCCACTCAGATGTCTTTGGCTCCTCACTTTTCCAACATTTCCACACCTATAAACAAAGATAATATTATCATGGTGCCACACACTGTGCCCCTAAATATAATAGCACCAAACACTGTGCCCCTGAATAAAATAGTACAAACACTGTGCCCCTAAATATTATAGCACCATAGACTGCGCCCCTGAATATAATTGTGTCAAACACTGTAGATAGCACCACACACAGCTCCCTGTAAATAGCGCTATACAGTCCTCCCCCTCTGTAAATAGTGTCACATAGCCCTCCCCCTCTTGTATATAGTGCTACACAGCAATCCCCCTTAGATATAGTGATACACAGCGCTCCCTTCTATATAGTGCTATACAACAATCCCCCCTTGTATATTGTGCTACACAGCGTCTCCCCCCTTGGACCTGCAGCTCTTGTAATTGCTCAGTATAATGTCCCCCGTAGCTGCCCCCACAGTATAATGCCCTTCATAGCTGCGACACAGTATAATGCCCCCATAGCTGCGACACAGTATAATATCCCCATAGCTGCGACACAGTATAATGCCTCCATAGCTGCGACACAGTATAATGCCCCCATAGCTGCGACACAGTATAATTCCCCATAGCTGCGACACAGTATAATTCCCCATAGCTGTGACACAGTATAATGCCTCCATAGCTATGACACAGTATAATGCCCCATAGCTGACACAGTATAATGCCCCATAGCTGCGACACAGTATAATGCCCCCATAGCTGCGACACAGTATAATGCCCCCATAGCTGCGACACAGTATAATGCCCCATAGCTGCGACACAGTATAATGCCCCATAGCTGCGACACAGTATAATGCCCCCATAGCTGCGACACAGTATAATGCCCCCATAGCTGCGACACAGTATAATTCCCCATAGCTGTGACACAGTATAATGCCTCCATAGCTATGACACAGTATAATGCCCCCATAGCTGCGACACAGTATAATATCCCCATAGCTGCTACACGGTATATTGCCCCCATAGCTGCGACACCGTATAATGCCCCCATAGCTGCGACACAGTATAATGCCCCCATAGCTGCGACACAGTATAATGCCTCCATAGATGTGACACAGTATAATGCCCCATAGCTGACACAGTACAAATGTCCCCCATAGCTGACACAGTATAATGCCCCATGGCTGACACAATATAATGCCCCATAGCTGACACAGTATAATGCCCCATAGCTGACACAGTATAATGCCCCATAGCTGACACAGTATAATGCCCCATAGCTGACACAGTATAATGCCCCATAGCAGACACAGTATAATGCCCCATAGCAGACACAGTATAATGCCCCATAGCTGACACAGTATAATGCCCCATAGCTGACACAGTATAATGCCCCATAGCTGACACAGTATAATGCCCCATAGCTGACACAGTATAATGCCCCATAGCTGACACAGTATAATGCCCCATAGCTGACACAGTATAATGCCCCATAGCTGACACAGTATAATGCCCCATAGCTGACACAGTATAATGCCCCATAGCTGACACAGTATAATGCCCCATAGCTGACACAGTATAATGCCCCATAGCTGACACAGTATAATGCCCCATAGCTGACACAGTATAATGCCCCATAGCTGACACAGTATAATGCCCCATAGCTGACACAGTATAATGCCCCATAGCTGACACAGTATAATGCCCCATAGCTGACACAGTATAATGCCCCATAGCTGCGACACAGTATAATGCCCCCATAGCTGCGACACAGTATAATGCCCCATAGCTGACACAGTATAATGCCCCATAGCTGCTACACAGTATAATGCCCCCATAGCTGCGACACAGTATAATGCCCCCATAGCTGCGACAGTATAATGCCCCATAGCTGCAACACAGTATAATGCCCCATAGCTGCGACACAGTATAATGCCCCCATAGCTGCGACACAGTATAATGCCCCATAGCTGACACAGTATAATGCCCCATAGCTGACACAGTATAATGCCCCATAGCTGACACAGTATAATGCCCCATAGCTGACACAGTATAATGCCCCATAGCTGACACAGTATAATGCCCCATAGCTGACACAGTATAATGCCCCATAGCTGACACAGTATAATGCCCCATAGCTGACACAGTATAATGCCCCATAGCTGACACAGTATAATGCCCCATAGCTGACACCGTATAATGCCCCATAGCTGACACCGTATAATGCCCCATAGCTGACACCGTATAATGCCCCATAGCTGACACCGTATAATGCCCCATAGCTGACACCGTATAATGCCCCATAGCTGACACCGTATAATGCCCCATAGCTGACACCGTATAATGCCCCATAGCTGACACAGTATAATGCCCCATAGCTGCTACACAGTATAATGCCCCATAGCTGCTACACAGTATAATGCCCCATAGCTGCTACACAGTATAATGCCCCATAGCTGCTACACAGTATAATGCCCCATAGCTGCTACACAGCATAATGCCCCATAGCTGCTACACAGTATAATGCCCCATAGCTGCTACACAGTATAATGCCCCATAGCTGACACAGTATAATGCCCCATAGCTGACACAGTATAATGCCCCATAGCTGCTACACAGTATAATGCCCCAAAGCTGCTACACAGTATAATGCCCCAAAGCTGCTACACAGTATAATGCCCCATAGCCGACACAGTGTAATGCCCCATAGCCGACACAGCGTAATGCCCCATAGCCGACACAGCGTAATGCCCCATAGCCGACACAGCGTAATGCCCCATAGCCGACACAGCGTAATGCCCCATAGCCGACACAGCGTAATGCCCCATAGCCGACACAGCGTAATGCCCCATAGCCGACACAGCGTAATGCCCCATAGCCGACACAGCGTAATGCCCCATAGCCGACACAGCGTAATGCCCCATAGGCGACACAGCGTAATGCCCCATAGCCGACACAGCGTAATGCCCCATAGCCGACACAGCGTAATGCCCCATAGCCGACACAGCATAATGCCCCATAGCTGACACCGTATAATGCCCCATAGCTGACACAGTATAATGCCCCATAGCTGCTACACAGTATAATGCCCCATAGCTGCTACACAGTATAATGCCCCATAGCTGCTACACAGTATAATGCCCCATAGCTGCTACACAGTATAATGCCCCATAGCTGCTACACAGCATAATGCCCCATAGCTGCTACACAGCATAATGCCCCATAGCTGCTACACAGTATAATGCCCCATAGCTGCTACACAGTATAATGCCCCATAGCTGCTACACAGTATAATGCCTCCATAGCTGCTACACAGTATAATGCCTCCATAGCTGCTACACAGTATAATGCCCCATAGCTGCTACACAGTATAATGCCCCATAGCTGCTACACAGTATAATGCCCCATAGCTGCTACACAGTATAATGCCCCATAGCTGCTACACAGTATAATGCCCCATAGCTGCTACACAGTATAATGCCCCATAGCTGCTACACAGTATAATGCCCCATAGCTGCTACACAGTATAATGCCCCATAGCTGCTACACAGTATAATGCCCCATAGCTGCTACACAGTATAATGCCCCATAGCTGCTACACAGTATAATGCCCCATAGCTGACACAGTATAATGCCCCATAGCTGACACAGTATAATGCCCCATAGCTGACACAGTATAATGCCCCATAGCTGACACAGTATAATGCCCCATAGCTGTGACACAGTATAATGCCCCCATAGCTGACACAGTATAATGCCCCATAGCTGACACAGTATAATGCCCCATAGCTGACACAGTATAATGCCCCATAGCTGACACAGTATAATGCCCCATAGCTGACACAGTATAATGCCCCATATGTACGTACCTAATAAAAAAGAAAACATAATTACTTACCTATCCCGGTTCCCACGACGGTGGGGGATGCTTCTCCTCCTCTGCACTGTGCTGTGAGTGACTCCGTGCAGACAGGCGCGATGACGTCACTACATCGCGCCTGCCTGCACCGAGCCGCTCACGGCAGAGTGAATGCTGGGGCGAGGCTCCAGCATTCAACCCAACTGAATCTGGCAGCGGGCAGAGCAGCAGCGCTGCATAGTTTTTGAAGTTTGTGTGCGGTTCGGGCTGCGATGGGCCCCCTGGCAGCCTCGGGCCCCGGGCGACCGCCCGATCTGCCCATATTATAATCCGCCATTGTATACAGTACATTACACCAGCATGGCTCCCCTCTCATTCATATACAGTACTGTACACCGGCATGGCTCCACTTCTCATTTTTAGTCCCCAGCATGGCTTCCTCTCTGACTCATATACAGTACAGTACACTAGCATGGCATCTCCTCATTCTTAGACCCCAGTCAGGCTCTGCTCTCCATATCCCCCCTCATTGCTAACCTTGACACCCCAGTGACAGTCTTCAGGCTTCCTTGCTCTCCAATCCCTCGAACAGTTCAGTGCATAATGGCGCTGCACCCTCCCCTTCTCTGACAATCGCATCCTCCCTTCTTTCCTATGATGCCCCGTAGTGCTGGAAATGCTTCTCCTCCTACTCTCTGCCCCAATAATGTGGTGCGATGCTGGCAGCTACTCTCCCCTGATGTGCCAAGCAAGTCTACTCCCCCTGCTCGCTCTGGTCCGGTGGTGCAGACCCGCGTCCAGATAATTGACAGCGCATGTAAATACAAATTGTAATCTTTTTAAAGTGGGTCCTACAGAAAATTTTTCTCAAAAAAGTAGTCTTTGGTCGAATTAAGGGCATGTCTACTTTTAGAGGGGCTAATGATGGGGATAATCAGTCACAGAAAAATTCGGTCTGGATGGGGGGGGTGGTCTTTTCTCCAAGGTGTGATCTACTGAGGAGGTTTCACTGTAAGTATTTCTTACATAGGTTGCAGGGTTAGGGTTGCAGAGCATGACCTATGGGATTCGGTTATGATGCGGACTATAAGGTCTCCTTCAGATGACCATGCACAGACACCCCACCCCCCTTGTTAACTCAAAATTCCCTAATAGGGTATTTTAAAATAGGGTTTCTTACGCAGGCATCCCCTTTAAGTTTAGTTAGTTAGACCATGAAGAGCTGTGTACTACTAACGATACGAGGATACAGCTCGGCAGAAATTAATACGATTATAAGTAAGAAATGGAAAATAATCAGCATACATGTTTTTCTTGTCACCCAGTGTGGCATCTCATGCTGGAGATGTTGGCATCACATAAAAAGATTCCGGTAACGGCGCCGTCTCTCCTCGAGCATTACTCAGTCTTTGTGGATTTGGCTCAGACGAGGACTTGGTGCAGTTTATCAACAGTTCTGACGAGCGCGTTATACACATTGGCAAAATATGACTTAATATTCCACCTCCTCACAGTCCTGCCGATTCCAGGAATTTGTTCCTTGTCGGTGGTGTCCACCATTTGCTCCTTGGAGATGCCAAATGAAGTAACATATGACGGAGCACATTGCTGTTCTTTGCGCCTGTAAACATTTCTCTGTACAAGATGCAGAATAACAGGACTCCATCTTATTCCTTAAGCTGCTTATGAGAATTCTGAAATGAAGAAAACAAATAAACATTGTTAAAGGAGAACTCCACTGCTTTGCTTATGCTTACACCCGCTTAGCCACGCCCCCTTTTCTAAACTTTTTTTATTTTTAAAAGTGTCTAGTAAGGCACTAAAAATGTCTAAAAGACGTAACAAATCCGGCGCGCAGCATGTACGCCAGTTTTTTGCAGAAGTAAATATGTCCCAATGTTTCTTTTTTCTGTTCATGTCTAAAACCAGGGGCAGACATACCACCTGTGTAGCTGTGGGGCAGACATACCACCTGTGTAGCTGTGGGGCAGACATACCACTTGTGTAGCTGTGGGGCAGACATACCACCTGTGTAGCTGTGCTCTCTGCCACAATAGCGGGAGCTGGCTATTCCTAGGAGGATGTAACTGTGGTGTCGGGAGGGGGTGTGACTTGCCGGTATCAGGGGCTTGGCTTTCTTATGCCTCCTTCCTACTTTCGGGGATTCTTCCAAACTCCAACGCTGGGCAAAAGTCTGGCAAGTTTGATGGGTGCAGCATGTGACCATGTGTGTGACGTGTATGTTCTACATGTGAGTGGCATGGGTCCAGTGTGTGAGTGGCATGGGTCCAGTGTGTGAGTGGCATGGGTCCAATGCATGAATAGCTCATGTACAGCCTATATCCAGCATGTGACTGACGTGTGTGCCGCATGGGTCCAACCTTGTGATGAGCTTATCATTCTGAAACCTTCCTAACAAAAAAGAGATTGTCTAAACTGGTTCGACCCCTTTAATCTTTGCAGTTCATATTTATGTAATTGTTAAAGGGGTTCACTCACCGAAGGCTGGTCGCCGCAAATCCAACTCCTAGCACCCTTAACTGATTTTTCCAGGGGAAGCTTTGCCTGGCCAGATCGATCTCTACAGCGGAGATGAAGGGGTGTCCCCCCTCTATGTCCATATACCCTAATGGGACAAATGGACCAGTGGGGTCTTAATGAGAACTCCTATTTTTCACCAAACAGACGTTTCATGTAGGATGCCTATAAAATGAAGCTCTTCACCCACTAAATGGCCCCTGGTGTCTGACTGGGGACCCCAAAGTTTGCTTGCACTGTATGCTACGTGATGTCCGTCATCCCGAGGAGATCTGTGTGTCTATTGGCTGTTCAGAAGGAAAGAGAACATGATCCCCTTAAAGAGATGAGAATTACTGTATAGAAGGGGGTCTGTGAGTCGGGTATTTGTCCCCTGTGACCGCGCTGGAGTGTCGTTCTATAGGTACACTTTGATTTATATGCTTCTGTATGTATCTAATGATTGTAGCTGCTTTACTGTGAGGCGTATCCACATGAAATCACAGCTCAGGGGTTCAGTGTCAATATAACTTCAGTTTCGGCTTAATTATAGTAACAATTGAAAAGCCGAAGTGATGCTGAGAACAGAAAGCACTTTAGAGGAATAAGTGGGGGAAAGTTAATGCTTCTAAATGCTTGAGTTGAGTCGACCATTAATACATGTAATTGAAGCACAAAGCAGTGGAGGAGGCTGTATTTTCTTGTGTCCTTTTTACTCAAACTTCTCTTTATAAATTTTGGTTACAAAACCAGACGCGTCACATAACCGGTCAATGAGCACCCTTACCCCCTGTTGTTTCCATGCCGCGCACAGCCGACTATCAATGGGGGGGGATCTACAAAAACTTACACCGGAGTTCAAATAATACTCTCCAATGTGAAAATATACAGTATATAGCCTGAAGTATGTGAACCCCCCCCCCTAATTAAGTTCGTGTTTCAACCGCACCCATTTCAAATCGGTGCATAAAATCAAGCACACAGCCATACTAGCTCCATAGATAAATATTGGTAGTAGTAGTATGGGTCGTACTGAAGGGCTGAGTGATTTTAAACGTGGCAGTGTCATAGGATAGCACATGTTGGTTAGTAATATTTCTGCCCCGGTCACCTGTAATTGCTATTATTATCTGCTAGATCTGCCCCGGTCACCTGTAAGTGCTATTATTATCTGCTAGATCTGCCCCGGTCACCTGTATGTGCTATTATTATCTGCTAGATCTGCCCCAGTCACCTGTAAGTGCTATTCTTATCTGCTAGATCTGCCCCGGTCACCTGTAAGTGCTATTATTATCTGCTAGATCTGCCCCAGTCACCTTTAAGTGCTATTTGAGTGAATTTGAAGCATCTAAGAGAGATCGGTCAGCCACAAAGCGGTAGATCACGCAAACTTCTAGAGCAGAACCACCGAGTGTTGAAGTGCATGGCACATACGAATTACCTATCCTCTATTGTATGGCTCACTAAACAGATCGAGGCTGTGTCTGGAAGTGTCATCAGCACCACAACTGTGCTACAGTTGTGCTTTCCATGGTCGACCAGCTGTGCACAAGCCTTAGATCACCACGTATAATGACCAGCATCAGCAGGAGTGGTGTATGAGCGCTCTAGGCCAGTCAGATGTACCAAGACCTTGGTCAGGTTCATTTGCATACTGTAGAGGGGACACGTATGTCCTTACTGTTTTGGGATTTCTCCTGATGGCAGAGTTGCTGAACACATTTTAACAATGTAAAGCGAGAATTATGAAAACTCTAATAATGTTCTTGTTTCCAACTTTTGAAATTTGTGAATTAAAGGAGCGTTTAGAGACTTTAAGGGGTTGTCTGGTTTAGAGAACACATTTTAAAATAGTCTTTGAGCGAATTCGGAGTTAAAATAGCAGACTCCGCTATTCAGGATCCTTATATATTAATAAAAGGGGTGAGTGGCTACAAAGAGCATCTCTCGCTTTGGAGGACCCAGCACGTCCGTATATTTGGAAGTACAGGCCATTGATCTAAATGGTCCCCATGTAATGCTTATTTTCCCCCTGTGGTGGTGCTGCAGGATAGGTGTGCACTTGCACTCTCCCACAGATTACAGCTGATCATGGGAGGGGGGGGGGTCACACCAGCAGGACATGCAAAGATCAGTTTATTATCGGGGGACATGTTTTAAAATAAAGTGATCAATGTTTAATCGGGAACCCCGCTGATCAGCATAATGAAGGGGCTGCGGCGCTCCTGTAACCAGATAGTCTGTTAAGTGAACATCACTGAGCTCCAGTACAAGATACAGCCACAGTGATATGTATGGTTCTGTGCCTGTGTAAACCATAAAGGGAACCCTTCATTCTGCTGTTTGGGGGTCCCGGTGGTCGGACCCCACTGAGCAAACATCGAAAGTCCATCGATTAAAGGAGTATTCCCAACATAGAAACCAAACCAAAATAAACTGCGAAGGTCCTTACTCTGCCTGCAGTCCCTCGTATTACAAAATCTGCGGCCCCGTAATTTTTTTTAATGTTTAAGGCAAAATTGGCCGTCTAGCTTTGCTTCCCTGTGACTACCCGCTTTGTTATGCAAAACTACATTTCTCTGCCACACCCTGCGCTCTCCTGTACGCTTCCTCAGAGCTCAGCTGAACACGAACAAGGCATTACAGCGCACGTGCGGGCATTCACACTGGCAATCCGTTCCACAGTGTGCATGCTTGCCCTGGGCATTTAGGATAGTGCACCGGTGCATTCTAGGTTCTGCCGCGGTAATCTGTCATTCCTGACACTGCCATAGAAAAGAGTATGGGTAAATTGTTCTTGCTCGTCCTGCATGAAGATGCACTGCAGGAGGGCGTAGCTAGTGGCAACAGCGCTCAAACAATTGTCGGAAAAGGGGTATTTCACGGAGCTGACGTACATTTTTTCTTATTACTTTCAATGGCTGACATGGATAATTTTTCAGTGCTTTTTACATGATCATAGTAGAAATACCCCTTTAAGTCCCGAAAACCCCTTTGAAAGGAAACAAAACTCTTAAGTCCGTCTTACCGCTATCTTAGGCCCTTTGCACATGACTTTGCCCGTAATCACAGTCCGTAATTACGGGCGCGGCCTGCTGCGGACAGTTATCCGCATTTGCGGATCGAGCTCCCATTATAAAGTATGGGAGCACAGTCCATAAAATAAAATATAGGACATCCTATTTTTTACGAAAGCTTTCCACGGCCCAGATACCTTCCCGTAAATATACGGGAAGGTGTCCGTCGGCTATAGAAATGAATGGGTCCGTAATTACCGATGAAATCTACGGTCGTACGTCATCAATGGGATTACTTCTAGAGAATCCAGAAGAATCCCTGCCCCCTCAATCACCACTCACGTACGTATTTCCAGCTCTGAGAACCTCCAGTATGATGTATGTAAATATGTGAACGATATCAGCGTCTTTTTTTCAGAAACCGACGATTTAGGTTTGGTGTCCCTTTTTAATGGCCCTCACCACAAGTCATTGAGATGGACAATGAAGGGCTCTCCTTGACGCGGTCCCCAGCAGACGACTGGCTCTTTTATTGCTCATGGAGAATTGAAGAAAACACTAAGAACCATATCAGTCTGACAAGAGGACAGCGCAGAACCGACACTGATAACCAAACTATTGATCACCGCTCAAGCCGCTTTGAAATCATCTGAGAAGAAAAATTCTTATTTAACTGGATTTGGACTTTTGCCCTCCGTTTCAGACGTTTTTCTAATTTATGGCGAAGTAATTTCTTGTTAAAGTAAAAGAGGAAAGAATCCAGATCTAACACTCTAGATAAGTCCGTGGCTGTAAAAACGAACTGAAAAATCATTCGGCCCCTTTTTAGAAACTTCTTGCAGAAGGGTCTTAAATGTTCATCACAAAGTTTCAATGACGAATAAGCTGGGCCGGATTTACCTAGATGATCAGTGAGCCTGTGCCTATGGGCGGCCCTGGGGGGAAGGGCACCTGCTCAAGGGAGATTGTACATATAGACACGCTGTTTATTGTGTATTCATATGGAAATGTGTACGTTCAGGAAGAACAGCACCACTCTTATCTATAGGTTGCAGCTAGTATTACCACACAGCCCTATTTCTGAGTTAGGAGAGATGCAAGAAAAAGAGCCATTACTCACCTCACAGATCCCGTCATTCCAGCACCGCCCGCCAAAGTTTATTGACATAGCTGCAGCGATGACGTGCCCGTATACCCATGTAAGTGCTACAGCCAAGTACTGGCCTCGGCGATCCTGTGCCGTATACCCACTGAGACCAGTGATTGGCTGCAGCAATCGTGTTGGTACAAGCACATCATCCCTGCAGCTATGTCAATACACGGCGGCGGGGAGGACCGGAAGCGGGGATCTTTGAGGGGAGCAATGGCTCTTTTTGCATCCCTCCTACCAAGGCCAACTTTTTAAACTACTCGGGAAACCCCTTTGGCTGAGCTGAAATGCCAGACACAACCTTTTGACAATAGTGGCGCTATTTTTGGGCAAAAAACACTATTTTCTAATCTGCGACAAGCACTTTGAACCCTTTTGCGTATTTGAAAGCACACGCGCATCCAAGTGCTCGGCAGTTTAAGGCATTCAAATATACTGATACGTCCAAATGCTCCCGCGTGCACCACTATTTAACCTTTTCGATAGCGTGGTCAATAGCGACTGTGGCACCTAAGGAGTTTGACAGAGGAATGGGGCTCCCAGCTCATTGGCGTGATCGCAGGGTGCTGATGACTATTGGCATTAATATTTATCAATTACAATGTGCTTTGTGCAGTGGAATATCCTACTATATTTTTGATACTTAATCTGAAAATGTCGCAACTGTCGCCGTCTGCCTTTGTTGACAGCAATGTTATTGGTAACTGATCAATTCTGTTCATTGCTCACTTATTATTCCTATAATTCTGAGTCATGGGATGGACACGCGGGTGCACCGATCGTTACAGTATGTGTATCAGAGCTGTGTCTTATAACTAGCCATGAACAGATTTTTTTTTTTACCAATCAATGAAGGTTCCTAATGAGTGACAGTAAGCAGAGATCTTGAAAACTGTGAGCACTTGATACAGAAAGTATATTGAAAAATGTTCACTTTTCATTATACAAAGAATAACGTGTTTGCTGAAACTGGAAACATTATAAACTTGCTAATGCTGTATTGCCATAATTACATTTATTTCATGATGAACATGGTGGAGAGGTTCAGGGGAGACATGATATGTGTCTCTCTTGCCTCTTAATGATTTGCATTAGTTTTTTTAGACTTTTATCAAATTCCTACAAAGGAGCAATCAAGAGAAAACTGGATCACTGTGCCTTACCTAGTTAGGCCTCAAGCTCACTTCAGTTTTTTCCGTCAGGGTGCTATCCGTTAACGGATAGCACCCTGACACATTCACTTCAATTGGGCCATGCACACTTCTGTTGTTTTAATGGGACTGTGCGGCCGTTCTGTCAAAAGTAGTGCAGGTCCTACTCCTGCCCGTTTTTGACGGAACAGTCTAGGCCTTTGCATTGATTTGGTCCGTGAAAAACGGCCCGCACACGGTCCATGATTCACGGAACAGTCATTAGCGGCTGTTCAATGGCACACGGAAGTGTGCATGAGGCCTTAGGGTCTGAGTGGGCGCTGGATGACACAGGGATTCAAAGAACACCAAAGAGAGAATTCCTGTATCCTGCAGCGCCCCTTTATGCTCTACATGAAGGGGCACAGAGTATCTCTTTAACCTAAGGTTCCTTTAAACCTTTTAACTTTTTTGCTCTTTTGTTGTGTGTGTATAGGGGGTGCCACTCGATTTTCTTTGACGCTGCCATAGCCAGGAGATATTTATTGGCAGATTTGAGCCAATTTTGGTGGGATCCGCCAGCGGTCTTCCACATTGTATGAATGTTGGACCAAATGTGATATTTTGGTCCATCATCATTTTCAAATTTGACACAAATGGTTGCGATGGCCAGCCACCGATCGATGACTGCCCAAAGAGCCATCAGCCATGTTGGATTGTTTTCAGCCGGTTGTCGCCTGGAACTATCTATGATCGTCTCGCCATTCGCCACTTTGCGCAGGCACATTTTTACAAATCTGTCTGCTACTTCAGTTTCACACGTTGATGGTTGCATTGTAGGGTTACAATTTATATGCTAATGATGAAGTATGTATAAGTTATGAGATGGCTATATTCAGTCATTCCTGAGGACCCAATTAAACGGCATGTTCAGCTCAGCCAAATGTATATGTTGTTTAAATAGGGCAGTGGAGACGAGTGACCGTTATACATCTCTGGCACCACTTCTCTCTTATCACAAAACAATAGGATTGGACAGGTGGAATTGAACCGATCTGATCTATTATTCTTCAAAATAAAGTTCAACATACAGTTGATCGGCCGCATGGTGGCCTTTTAAAATTAATGGGTATGGCCCCCTTAAGGGGGTTGTCTCATCATGACAGACACTTTTTATATTAAAGCCATCAAAATTGTTGCATGTCTGACTTTAGAACCCCCCTCCCCCCAAGGATTAGCTGGAGAAGCTCCGGCTGACCAAATCAATGGCTGTCTATGTATTGCATGGATAAGGTGTATTGCATGGATAGTCCTCTAGAGTTACTATCACTGTTTGCACATTCACATTGCTCTGCCTGTTAGAGTGGGGTCCCAGGTGGGAGACTTCCCTCTGATGTCCATATGCCTTCATATGGAAAGGATAATCCCTTTAAAGTGTAACTTAACTTTTAAAAAACTTTTGACATGTCAGAAGTTTTAATCGGTGGGATTCCGAGCACTGAGACCCCCACCGATCACCGCTAAGTTTCTGATCAGCTCTGCTTTCCTTGTGTCGCGGGGTAGGTGGACCCTCTAGGCAGCTCCACCGTTGCTGAGTAGCAGCTGGCCAAACAAAAGTCAATAAGTCCCTAGGACAAGAGTACCTGGATAGATGAGTTGGCAAACACATGGCGTAGCAGACACGTGGCACAGACGACACTTGGCACAGGTGAGACTCTCGACTCCGACACTAGATAATGCACTGGATCAAACACAATTATTTTATACGGGATACAGGAAACGGGAACACTGGATACAGGATACAACTAAGGGACCATCTGCAGAGAATAACATGTGCAGACCCGACAACGCTCAGGCAAGGAGAGGAAGGGCATAGTCCTTTTTAAAGTCCATTATGTATTAGGGATTGATTAGGGAACTTTGCACAGGTGTGTCCGCTGGCCCCCTAAGGCCAGGAACGAGGCCTTAAAGGGCCCTACAGGATTCAGTGGGGAAGCTGCAGCCACGTGTTCCGGCGTCCCTGGGGAGGGAGACGCCGACATAAAGAGTGTGTCCTGCGGCTTTGGGTAAGTAGGATGTGCCGGCGGTCAGTGACCGCAGGCACAACGACTTGTATCGCTGCACGGGCTCAACATAGAGTCTATGAGCCCGTACACCGCTTACTCGGCTTTCCAGAAACAAAGCGGCACAGTGCTCACTTGATCGCTTCTGACGCTTCGTATTCGCGATTGGGGGTGCCTCCGCTCCCTGACCACCACCGATCAAAACTTCTGACATGTCACTATAACATGTCAAATGTTTTTTAAAAGTTTTTAGTTACCCTTTAAGGTTTATGGCTGGATATCCAAACCAATATCTCCTGATATAATTGGCTCTTTAGCGATCGAAGAGATTATATGTGCAAAATAATTGTTCATTAAAAATAATACTATAGACTTTTCCCTTACATTTCTTACACTGGCTCTTTTCTTGTAACATTTTTACACGTCTTACGCGTACTAGAAATCTTAGAGGTTGTCAGTATTGATCTGAGGCCGGATACGCGGAAAGAATCCTCAAAGCTTTTTTTCAGCTGTGAAATGTACTATACGGCTAAATTACTTTTGTTCACATGGCTCGAGCTTGTTACCGCAGAATTGCTAATGCTCGTCGACTGTTTTTCCATCGAGTAGAATTTTTTTCCTCTCTCTCTCTCTTCGCTTTCTGAGACACGGGTTTAAGCTTCCAAAGTACAGGTGAAGGTGTTCTCCAATTACAATAAATTCTACAGCTCAGATTAATATTTCACGATAATGCAGAATGTCTTTACAAGAAGCTTTGAAGTACTTGTATGTCTCATTGTGCTGGATTTCATCTTGCGTTTTCCCAGATCAAGGTGAAGATGTCATTCCTATACAAGACTCTTGTATAATATGTCATTTCTGATAAAGGTTTCAAAGGCATATTAGCATGTTACCGTTGTCATGGGTCTTATTATCACCGTTTTCATGCTTTCTCCTTTTTTTTTTTTGGGGAATCCTGTAATATCAAAGTATTTATTATACATGGGTGGTGGTTAATCGTAATATCAAACGTTGTATGGTGCTGTATATACAATGGTCCATTATATTAATGAAAAAGGGAATATATCTATTTTATTGAAAGTTCATGCTCAAGGTTTTAATATCTGTATGTGAACCTCTGTTTTTTAAAAGGTAAAAGTTGCCAATAGACCCATGTGCATGTAATAACCTTTATTTACTGGTAAAATGATGCAAACAAATATTGACTAAAGCTGAACATACATAGACATAGTCTTGCCAATACTCAATGTCAGTGGGATGTTGCACAGTCATCAGAATAATGTTGTGCCAAAAGCAGAGCAAGATGCTGAGCATTCCCTTATATATTTGAGATGGGATAGGTTGTTTTTAGATTGTTTAGATACATTGCTTGAAGATTTACAACGACTAGCCTTCTACATTGCCCAATATTGGCCCCATCAGCAAATGAGGCTGACCTATCGGCCTTGCGTGACCAACTTTGGTATGAATTTTATCTTATTATTCCCTTTTCTTCTACCCCTACATGCTCAAAATTCAAGGGGAGCTTCATTTTTGGCGTCCATACGTTTCAGGAGGAAAAACTGAGGAACGGCACAATGCAGAGTCCTAAGAAAAGATGCTCCACCATTGTTATTTTATGCAGGACACAAGCATTAACTACAACAGGACTGCTGATAAAGCCTCTTTGGAGCTACACATATACATAGTCACCATGTGCATGCGATTTTTCGTTGAATTGCCATGATTTTGCTATTCTTTTTTGGGCCGCGTGGCTTGTACAGGTGCGTCACATGGTTTCAAGCCACATGGCACACTACCAGACACGGCTGCGTCATGTACGGGCACCCTAAATGTGTATTGTTAATATCAAGTAAGGGTCCGCTTACATGGGCCGTGTAATCGAGCGCCGATCAACGAGGCAGCTCATTGATCGGTGCTCGTGTGCTCCTTTTGCAAGGAGCGATCATTACTACGATCACTCGTCCCCATGCATTTCCATCATGTCGGCAGCACGTCTCCCTGGGAGATGTGCTGCCGATAACGGTAATATTTTATGCTGCATGAACGATCTGATCAGCCGATGAAAAAGCCCGATAATTGGCCCGTGTAAAAGGGCCTTAAGACGACATAGACAACAATTAGGTATAATGAAGACAGCAAGCTAATCCCAAGATCGTCTTTTTCGTTTAATTGGAGCTGTAATTTGTAGATCGTACTTCATCCATTTAACTTTTTGTGCTTCCGACTTGCAAAAAAAGCAAAGGGCATCTAAACTCCTGGCGTCCCGTGGCATTTTGTTAATTTGTTACATCAGAGTGATTGCAGTTCTGGCGAAAGAAGGAAAACTGCCCCGTCATCAAGACGCTCCAATCATTCACTCACCTTGGTTCTTAGAATGATTGCATGGCTCTCATGCAGAGATGTCAACCTGTGCGCTTCCAAATCAACGAGACAGCATTTTATTGCAAACATTGACTTCTAACAGTGATATTCCATTAAGGTTTATGATACAAAAAGTCAGAGAGATTGACCTCCAAATCAGCAAAACCTGCAGAAAATTACTGTCAGTTGTCGGCGATACTGTATAAGGGTACTTTATATTAATAACCGTAACTCTACGCTGCTGATTTGTGGGTTTGGGGCGCAAGTCATTGATGCGAAACCATAAAATGCATGCGGTGTCAAAATCTTCTTTACCATTTGCTCACCTCGGCTGTCTTGTTAATGGAAATGTGCCATCAATGTCGGCCAAACGTTCATATCATTGCCGTGTTCTGTAAGTGGCGATCATTGAGGGTTTTATTCTTCATTTGTTGCATATTAGAATGACTTATGGCTGTTTCTGTATACTAAAAAATGCTCACAAATCTATGTTAGCCCGTGACAAGCCCTCCACCATGGTTTCAACTTCTTAGAAGGAATATTGCAATGAACATAGGCTTTCTCAAGTGTACGGCTATCGCGTTTTTACTCATTATTGTTTCTTTCAATGGTAAAATGCACAACCGTATAAAAAACCTTCCACAAATGGCCGAATTATAGCGAGAGAAAAAGGGGGAAAATGCCCTGGGACCTCCACCTCTCTCTTTAAAGGCGGTTAACCGAGACTTTAACCTTCGGAGAGGCCATCAATGTTTGGTCAGTGGGCTTTCAACCTCCGGGACCCTGCCAATCGGCAAAGTTGAAGGGCTGTGGAAGTACCTGAGGTAGATGACCTATCCTAAAAAGGGGACATCAATGTTAAAGTCCTGGTGGACCCTTTGAAAACCTGGGACCAGAGCACTGGTATGTCTACATTGTATGGCACAGTTATTTAAAGAGGTTGCCCGACGAAAAGAAAAACTTTATTTTTTTTTTGCTTTTCTGAAATAAACTTTCTAATATACTTTTATTTCTTAAACATGCACGGTTCCCAGGTTTTCAGGCCCCGTCGCGCGGACCTGGTGGTTCGGAGCTGCCGTTATTGATGTGATGCGCCAACACAGGCTTTGGGGGAAGGAGCTCCCCCTCAGCTCTGTGTGTCGATGTCTAGGATGAAGGGGCTGGCTGCCTGGCTCAATTAATTGGCTAAACTAACCCCTCCTCCATCACGGCTGATGTAGAGACCGACATGGGGCTTGTTTAGTTGATTACTGCGATCCGTGAAGTTTGGAAAAATCAAGTATATTAGAACGTTTTTTTTTTATTTCCAAAAAGCTAGATAGTAAATTGTTTTTCTTTTCGTCGATCAACGCCTTTAAATATTGTCTGGTGGTATTATAAAGGGTAATTTATGATATGATTTATTTACTTATGCTCTATATAGCTCTATTATTTGGGGATTTTGGTGGTGGTATTTTATACACTGTATGGTGGTATTATTTGGACATTGCATAATACTGTCATTTGTGTTCTTTACAGTAGTTTTTGAGACTATTGTGTTAGTTTGTAATATTTTCATACATTATGAGTATAGTTTTTTCTTTTACACGTAGGCTTTTTTTTTAACTAGTCTCCCTTCCCGTTTAACACCAGGAGGGGCCTCCACAGACGAAGATCCTGTCCTGCTTCCATGTGATCAGCATTATTCAGGGCCTATATACAGTATATATATAAAAAAAAAATAAAAAAATAAATAAATATATATATATATATATATATATATACACATACTACATACTCCCTAAACAATAAGTCCAGTCGGATATGAATCCATGCAGGTACAATTTGTTCCCCTGGAGCTATGTTGTCATAGTAGGTGCTATTATTGATGGCCTATCCTCAGGATAGGCCATCAATATCGGATTGGTGGGGGTCCGACCCTTGGCACTCCAGCCAATCAGCTCACTGAAGGGTCAGGAAAAAAAATCCACTCTTTACAGATCATATAAAGTTTATTATTAATTGTTATTCTACTTCTTGGTTGGTTCCCAATTGTTCTTGACAGCGTTTTTAGTATAAGAAAACATCCTTCAACATGTCTGCTAGACCTTCAGAACATTATAATTCCCCTCCAGACGTGTGTGTGTGTGTGTGTGTGTGTGTGTGTGTGTGTGTGTATGTATGTTTTTATATATATATACCCATCTGAGGCTGACCACTACAAGCTGACAGGACTGACTACTTCTTTTCTGTAAGTGATGGCCAAAATGAGAAGTGGTCATGTGCAGTGCATGCAGTGCCACTCACATTTGGGAATCGGTTGACCAAAAGCCTGATGATGATCTTTTTGACTACAATGACAATTTGATTCTGTAATAACAATACAAGAAAACCGGAGTCCCCTGACCCTTGTCCCACCATGCAAGATGACTGTCAGTGACCATTTTCTATCCTGGTCGTAAGATTGGAGAGGTGAGCGCTATGAAACCAGCAAAACAAATGTTGAGAAGAAGCTAGTCTTGGATCCAAGCAGTGGTGGTGTTATCTGTTGATCAGACCAGGTATTGCTGTTGCACTCTCTCAGTGATGCCCTAACATAAAATTAACTCCATAATACTGAACTAAAACTAGAAATGAATAAGTAAACAGAAGAAGAACTTGCCCATATTATTTGTCACTCTTCAGGATTTTCTGCCTGCTCTTCAAACAGTTTCTCCCTTAAAGAAAAACCTGTCACCTGCCCAAAAAACTGCGGAGGACATCTCCGTTAGATTGCAGACGCCTCACAGATTCTGCCGCTTTTAATTTTTTTTTTCTAGCCCTCACCGTTCCTGAGATATTGGTGCAATTAATTTTGGTGCCCGATATGCAAATGACTGTCAAGTGGGCGGGTAACACCTGTCACTTGATAAGAGGTAACCGCCCACTTGACAGCCAAAGGCCTCATTTGTATATTGGACACCAGAATGAATGGCACTGATATCTCGGGAATGGTGGGGGCCAGAAAGAAAAAATAAAAAGCGGCAGAATCTGTGAGGCCCCTGCAATCTAACTGAGATGTCAACTGCAGTTTTTTGGGGAGGTGACAGGTCCTCTTTAACGTGCTTTGTCTCCTGGTGCAGACAGCAGTGGGGGTGGGCTTCTGCTGCAGCCAGTTGCTTAACAGCTAGAGACAGCTAGAGGGGGTTTGTGAAATGATCTCCAAATTTGTATATTGTATATTTTCTAAGTTTTGTGAATCTGCAGTTCTCTTCATCAGGCAGATTTACTTACGATCGTCCCCATTGCCATGTAGTTGGATTCACCAGTAATAAAGTTTTGCAAGTTACAAAGCTGGTAATTCATTTTTAAGTTAAATTCTCCTTTCCATGTATTTTACGGTCCTGTCCTCGGTTTAACGGTTTCTTTAGACTTTAATAACCACCCAGTGCAGGGAGACAAACCGCTTTGAAACAATGTATTAATTAAGAGCCGGAAATACTGTGGAAGCAGCAAACAAGCATTGCCGGCATAAGGAGAATTAAACACGGTGACAAGATCCGTAAAACAAGTGCAAAAAAAGGTGTAACAGTGTAGCGCACACCGCAGAACATCGGACACGTTAACCAGAAAACCTGCATCCTCCTCAGCAGAATTACAAATCAATGTGGATTTAGCTAAACAATGAGTCCGTGCAAGAGGTAAAAAGATAACTTAATAAGCTAAAAAAACATAAAACACATTGTCCTTGGTTTAAATGAAAATCATTTGCATGTTATTTCCGTGTTTTATTAACTTTTTGCCTTTTTAACCCCTTAGTGACCAGCCTGTTTTAGGCCTTAACGACCAAGCTATTTTTTACGTTTTTTCCATCGTCTCATTCAAAGAGCTATAACTTTTTTTTATTTTTGTGTTGACATTGCTGTATAAAGTCTTGTGTTTTTTGCGGGACAAGTTGTATTTTTTAATAGCACCATTTTGGGGTTCGTAGAATTTATTGATGAACTTTTATAAAAAAAAATTCTTGGGGGGAATAGAAATAAAACTAACAAATTCGCCACACCTTTTTGCATCCTAAATTTATGCCGTTTACCGTGTGGTATAAATAACACAATAACTTTATTCAGCGGGTTGTACAATTGCAACGATACCAAATTTATATATATTTTTGTATGTTTTACTACTTTTACACAGTAAAAGTACTTTTTTTTTTTTGTAATTTATTTGTTTGAAGAGTCATAACTTTTTATTTTTCCGCCGATGCAGTTGGATGAGGGCCTTTTTTTTGCGGGATAACTTGTAGTTTTTATTGGCACCGTTTTCGAGTACATGCGACTTTTTGATCACTTTTTATCAAATTTTTATTTTTTTTAAGGCAGGATCCACAGAAAACAGCAATTTTTGCATTGTTTTTTATTACATTTTTTTACGTCGTTCACCATACGGGTTAAATAATGTGATAACTTTATAGTTTGGGTCGTTACGGACGCGGCAATACCAAATATGTGTAACTTCTTTTTTATTTTTTAAATAAAGCATTTTTTAAGCGGGAAAATGTTTTTTTCATTTTTTTTTTTTATTAACTTTATTAAACTTTTTTTTTTTACTAGTCCCACTAGGGAATTTCACTATGCGCTCCTCCGATCGCTTTTATAATACTTTTATGACTTCTGTATTGCAGTGTATTAGTGCCTGTCCGTGTAAAACAGACAGGCATCTGCTAGGCTCTGGCATGACCTAGCAGGCATACACTACACGTAGACCAGGGGGCCTTCATTAGGCCCCCCCGGCTGCTATAGAAGACACCGGCTATTGAACGCCGCATCTGAGGGGTTAAACGGGTGAGATCGATACTGATATCGATCTCACCGCCAGCCCTCAGCTGCCTCTGGTAGCCGAGAGCAGGAAGATTTAACGGCTCCCTGCTCTGTTTATTTATTCTGATGCAGTGCCGTGAAAAGGCATATTGGCTGTCACTAATGGGTTAAGTCCATCCCGCTGTAGCCATATTTTTTTTTGGGGGGGCTTATCTTGTTTTTTTTTTCCTCCGTCTTCCAAAAGCCATAACTTTTTTTTATTTTTTTTCATCTACTTTATTTTTATTTTTTTTGCTGGACGGGTTGTAGTTTTTCATGGCACCTTTTATTGTACCGTACAATGTACTGGAAACGAAAAAGTTATTTTGTGGGGTAGAATGGAAATAAAAAGCCTCCAATCCTCCATTGTTTGTTTGTTTTTGCTTTTTTGTTTTCTTTTTTTTTTACGGTGTTCACCCTGCGGTAAAAATCAATGAAGAGGTATGAGGGCTTATTTTTTACGGGGCAAGCTGTAGTTTTCATTGGTACCAGTGTGGTCGTTTTTTTGTTCAATTCTTTTTGATAGGTAAGATGACCAAAAAACAGCAAGTCTGGTATTTATTTATATATTTATTTTCATTGCGTTCACCCTCTGGGTTAAATAATATTGTATTGTGCTAGTTTGGACTTTTACGGACACAATTATGTATTTTTATTGTTTACGTTACCTAAGGAGAAAAATAAAAAAATGTGGTGTTTTTTTAAACTTTCCGTATATATTCCTAAAATCTTCATCTATTTTTTTTCTTTTTTAGTACGTGTATTGCAGTGTATAGTGCTTTTCGCCAGCTCCTATTAAGCTCTGCATCTGGCCAAGATGGCAGATCTGGATGCCATCATTAGACCCCAGGCTGCCGTGACAACCACCAGCATGTAGGGGGGGTTGAGATGACAAGGGGGACCCACGTCTTTCATACGGCTTTGATGCATATGCCCTATTAATGCAAAGGATGTCAGAGGGTGGTTCCACTCAAGGGAACCCCTCTATTAGCCAGTGCAGAGAGCCACTGCAAAAAGTACCAATCGTTCTGGTAGACTCTTTTATACATTTAATACATGGTAGCGCTTTAATTTGAATGACTGGCATGTAATATATTACATTTCCCCTGTATGGCCATCCATAGTGTATGGCCTGCCTAAAGGGAATTGGTGTTTCTTTCGCTTTTTTTTTTTTTTTGGCTCTATCTATAGTTTAAAAAACATCTTGCAGTTTTCACTCTGGCCACTGACCCTCAACAGGCTGACAATCCCTATTCTATAGACATCGCTTTTCAGTAATCATCTCATTATTATCACAGGAAAGATTTACAATGAAAGGTAACGCCTCTATTATAAAACTGGGGGGACATTACTCCGGATCACGCCATTAAAAATACATGATGTGGACAGCTCCTCCCCCTCCCTACAAGTGTCACAGAGCATGCCCAAAGCACTCCCCTATAGGTGGTTTTCTTATGTCCATGCATTTAAAACTACACTTTCCATTATGACCTGTAGATTTAGATCCAATACATGATTTTGATTCTCTGTTTATTGTACTGGTTGGTGAAGACATTATTGACATTCCTGTTCTACAGGTCCAGGCATTAGATCAAGCTAGAGGATTTAACACTATATGACCATTAGTGGTTCTTGATGCCCTGAATATTCCACTATCCAACTCGATATGAAAGAATTTTCGTTCAAAAAAAATATATAATAGTATCACTGTCTGTATGAACAATTAAAACTGAATTTTATTAAGGTAATTCAAAACAGAAAAAAAAAAATGGCTAAGTAGCCAAAATACTAAACAGGCGTAAGCAATGTGGCCAGAAGCGGGGGTACATATGAGGTATCACGCTTCCATGTATACCTCCAACATACACCGCTCCCTTCTTATTCGATAAACACTCTGGTCACTATTGCCACTAAGTAAGCGTCCCTACGCGTTTCTGCACCCCTCGTTTTAAGAGTGCGTCATCAGGGGTCACATTTATTGATTTGTTCAACACCTAATAGCCGGTGAGCACCTATTGCGTGCTCTTTAGTCTCCCGGCGTATGCACGACACTAGTCGACTGGCCGTACACGCACCAGGTAGATGCCTAACATAGGTAAGTAATGTACCCCTCACTCAGCGATGACTCATCGTCCGGCTGGCCAATCACCGACCGCCATGTCACACTGTCGTGTCCCCCCCCCCCCCGACCAACAGCCAATCACCAAGCAGCAACAACACGCGTCCCTGGTAACCTAGGGATCCCTAGGGGGCCAACTTCGAGCACTGTAAAAACACAGTGACAAGACAAACCGCAAGTTGAACTGGCACATCTTTGCCATCAATATATATACTAACCATCAGACCATGTTTAGACCAATTAGCCCCCGTCAATTTTCAAACGGGGAAAGAATGTACAGCACACACTGGAAGATCCCTGTGGTAAGTGGGGACCCTTATTATGTGTGTGTGTGTCTGGCAATAGTGGCCATACAGGACTATATATATATATATATATATATATATATATATATTCTACTTCAGGCAACAACCCCACAAAGAGGGGGAATGAATTAGCCAAACAGCAATGCGTGGGTGATGCCAACCGAGTCATCCATGCATTGTCTAGGTACCTCTACGGTCTGTGCCGAGGGCGGGTAAATCATAACTTGCCCTGAAGATAATACCTAGACTACCACCTCAGGGGAACAGGATAAAATACAGGTCTCTTTCCAAGGCAAGACTTCAAGAAAGCAGGTGTAGGAAATGTGTGCAGGTTTAGTAGTTTGCATACGGAAGATCCATTGTGCTTCTTTTTGTAAGGTCTTCTTGTCCAGGTTACCCCCCCCCCCCCCCCATGCCGATGGTCGTATCTGCTCTAAACACTGGAACTTGAGAATAGCTGCATCGTCCTGATGACCGTCCCAAACATGTCGCGCCACCGGAGTATCCTCACTTCTTCGTATGTCTCCTATGTGATCCCTGATCCTCTTCCTAAACTCGCTGATCGTCTTCCCTGCATGTTGAAGCCCACAGCCACATGTTATGAGGTGGACGATTCCCCTAGTTTTGCAGCTTATGAAGGATCTGTTCTACACCTTACCCGTTCTGTTGCTCAAAGTTTTTTCTACACGATATGGATTCACAGGCCCTGCATGACCCACATTTGAACGTCCCATTTAGTCTGTTTGACAACCCTGATGTCTGTACTTGTGGTTAAAGGTGGCTGTGCACCACTATCTCTGATGTCCCCCCTCCTATATGTCGGAGAGGACCTTTTTCCAACGAGACCCACAACATCGGTGTCCGCCCTCAAGATCCCCCAATACACCAGTAGAATTATTTTCACTACCTCATTGGCCGAATCATAGGTCCCTATGATGTTCTTGATGCACTGCTGGCATCCTACTCTATTTAAAGGAGTTCTCCAGAATTACAGAAAACTGCATTTCCATGAAACCACATCACAACTGTGCATGGGACGGAGATGTAATATCTCACATCACCTGTGGACAGGTGTGGTGCTGTTTTTGGAAGAAAGCATCCAAATTTTCCTAATTCTGGACAACCTTTTTTTAGGTGTTGTAGGTAACTGTCCTATATATAATACAGAGATTACTGGGGTATTTACAAGGAGTCATTAACTATTGAAAGTAGAAAAATTCTTTATTATAGCAAAAAGCTAGAACACATATTAAAATACGGAAGATCCAAACAGAATTAACAGCCAGACAACCATGATGTTGCGCATAATTTGTATATAGAAAATAATGGGGATAGTTCCGCAGAGGAAAGAGATATAGGGTCTAAGGTGAAATTGCCTATAATGATGGGTCATCGAGAAAAGAAGCCCCAAATTTGTGACGCTAAGCCATACGTTTATAACTAAATAATAATGTCTTACCCATTAATGTGGTGAAGGTATGCCAGACAAGCGCCCCGACGCGCGTTTCGCTTAAATGGCTTTTATGTGGGCTTTGGCTTTACTGCATTTAAAAAAATGATAGGTAATCTCACCTTAGACCCTATGTCTCTTTCCTCTGTGGAACTATCCCCATTCTTTTGTATATACAATTATGCGCAACATCATGGTTGCCTGCCTAGCATTTTATATTATGTAAGCACTTGCATGTCTGCCTAGCGTTTTACATTATATAAGCATTTACATTACATTTGGTGATCATACAAATGTTTTAGACCTTGTGGTGTCGTTTTCGAGCTAGTATTGTATAGCCGCAGACTGTTAATTCTGTCTGGATCTTCTGTATTTTAATGTGTTCTAGCTTTTTTGTATAATAAAGAATTTTTCTTTCAATAGTTAATGACTCCTTGTCCTCTTGTTTTTTCATATGACCTTTTTGGAGTTTCTATTCTCGGTTACCATTCATTACTTTGGAGGAGTAGTGCCGTATTTCTGGGAAACACCTAGCCGTTGTTTTTTGTCCTGTGAGACATATGTTTAAGGTATTGATTGTAAATAGGATTATGTTGTAGCGTTATAAAGGATCGTTCCTGTACGTGGAAAACTCAGAAAGAGACATTCAATTACAAGATAAGGAAAATGCAAACATTTCTCTTGACATCTGGTTTCTTTAAAGTTAGTCATCTTGTTTTCTGAGTGCGATTTTTCTTTATTTTTATTTTTTTTATTTTTTTTCAGGTAGAGGGCGCTCTACTATATTTGTCACATTGTGATACTGACCTGAAGTCAAGAGAATATTGCAATCCCCCCATTGAGTTTTCAATGTGCGAAGTTCCTGTTTGACATGTCTATTCCATCACACTCTTCAGGGCAGACCTTTATTTGAATGGCGCCTGGTACGGTATTTTCCTTTGGAACCCACATATTTTACAAAATAATTCCCAAATAACACTGTAAGAGTACTGTTATGGTATTGCAGCTCAGCCCTATTCACTTGAATGTGCCTGACCTGCGATACCGTTCCCAACCATTGGACAATAGTGGTGCCGTTTCTCCAAAAAAGGAGTCCTGTTTTTCTAAGTTCATAACCCCTGTATATTCTCCATACATATCTATGAGAAATGTCAATGTTCTATAAATAATGGACAACTTACCTTTTTATGTATTGGATTTTATTCTAAGACAAGCTTAGGAATTTGTATGTCCATAGCCATAGGCGTCTTGTAAATAAGTCCTTATGTCTTCAGATTTCCATGTTGAATGCCTCGGAGTATATCTAAAATTTTTTTTCTTTCTTTTCCCTCTTAAAACTGCATTACATTTCTACCATTGGCGGAATATTGTGACCTGGATCGTTCACCCTCTCTTGGTCATAATGATCCTTTCCACATCGAGCAGCTTTAGAAATGTGAATTCATCTCTTGAAAACTGCACATCAAACGCAAGTCCTTATTTTATCCTCGAATCTCAGCCTCCCACAGGTCTAAATTAAGTGTTCAAATTAAATGAAAGCCTAAGGCGTCTAGTGCCTCATTCTCTCCCATTTAGAAGGTTCTGCAATGTTTTAGTACTTAACCGTTTGAAAGTTTACTTAACCTTCATTGGCCGAGGTTAAATACTCCCATCCATGCGATCTTATTTATCGGGAAAAAAAGATCTGTATCCGGAATAAAATAAATGTATGTTTAAAGGATTCATACCAACGAGCGTATTACTGCTCTATACAAACTCCGAGATGTACAGAGCAGTAATACGGCGCCTATAGACTTCCATGGGGCCCTACTGATCCTCCATATCAAGGTTTTTTCCTTTTGAATTCAACATGAGTCAATCCCCCAAAAAAATGTCACGTGTTGCATTAGATGTCGTATTATTTACTGTTGCATATATAGCACCAGCATATTCTGCATCGCTGTACAGAGAGGGTCACCATTCACATCAGTTCCTGCTAAACTCCTAAACACACCCCAGGGCCAATCTCCTATGCAGCCAATTAATCTATCAGTGTGTTTTTGGACTGTGGGAGGAAACCCTTGCAACATTCAAACTCCATGCAGACATTCCCCATGGTTCGATTCGAATCCAGGACCATGGTGCTAACCACTGAGCTGCCAATGGGGAACGTCCCCATTATACAGCACCATACGGAGTATGGGAACAAACCCACCCAAACATAGGGAGAACGTAGAAACTCCATGTAGATGTTGACAATGGTTGGATTCAAACCCAGGACTCCGGTGCTACGAGGCAGCAATGCTAACCACTGAGTCACCAATGGAGAATATCTCTATAATACAGCACCGTATGGAGTGTGGTAAGAAATCCACGCAAACATGGAGAGAACATACACAGTTGAGTCACATTATTATGACCACTTCCTACTTTCGACATCAGTAGCCCATGAAAGAAGTGATGTGTGGTGGGTGGGCTTGGTGGGAATATAACATGCGTGATAGGCTGTCTGAACACATATCACTTCTTGTTGCCATGGGTAAAATGGGCGATTTATCAGAGTTGCAAAAAGGGCTGATTATTGGTTTTCTGGCCGAGGGGAGCAGTATTTCTGAAACAGCGTAGTTTGTGAACTATTCGCGTAATGCTGTGGTGACAGTGTATCGTGAGTGGACAAATGTCTCCATTGGGAATAACTGACGTGGAAACTGCGGAGCACCACGTGCCATTGATGTGAGAGATGAACGTCGGCTACGAAGGTGCGCGAGGGCCGAACAATACGCTACAGTGGAGCAGCTCACCGTGAAAATCAACCTGGGGTTACCAGACGTGTGTCCAAAAGAATAGTTCAGCGAACCCGACTACGTATGGGGCTCCGAAGCAGACGGACGGTCACTGCTCCTATACCAACAAAGGTGCATCTGAAAAAAAGGCTTCAATTTGCACGGAAGTGTCGGAAATTGACCACCTATGATTGGCAAGGGGTTGCCCTCACGGTTTCTGCTTCATTGAATGGATGGACGTTGGCGTGTCAGGCGAGAAACATCAGAGAACAAACACCCATCAACCATTACTGGAAGAACACAAGCTGGTGGCGGCAGCGTTGTGGTCTGGGGAATTTTTTCATGGCATTCTCTGGGCCACTCATCCATGTGGAAGGCGCTCTGAACCAATTTGGGTATGAATTCATCTCTGCAGATCACGTCCACCCATACATGCTGTTTGTCTTCCTTGGGGCAGATAGAATCTTCCAGCAAGACAATGCGGCACGTCACACGGCTAGAAATGTCCGGCAGTGGTTGGAGGAGCACGACCAAGACTTCCAAGTACTTCCCTGGCCCCCTAATTTGCCAGACCTGAACCCAATTGAGCATCTGTGGGACCCCTTCGATCGCACTATAGATCCACCCCCACGCACCCTCCAGCAAATGTGGGATGCACTGCAGTCAGCACGGCGCCAGATACCGGAGACCACCGACCAGCACCTTATTGATCACTCCCAGCCCGTCTAGCTGCTGTCGGTGCTGCACATGGCGGTTACTCTGGATATTAGCTGGTGATCATAATATTGTGACTCGACTGTATAAACTCCATGCAGATGTTGACCATGGTTGGAATCTAAACCCAGGACCCCAGTGCTAACCACTGAGCCATCGTGTGGCCCATGAAGAATATCTGTTCTACAGCACCGTATGAAGCACTATAGCGTGCAACAGCCAACGGCTCCATAGTATTGAGACACAGTGACTCCCCCATGTGCCTTCATACAGACTCTGCTGGTTTAATATTCTGCATAGTTCAGCTCTACAGATGAAGTGAATTCTCGTCTATTGACACCATACAATAATTCCTTGTGTATTTCCTACAATACAGTATTGAAATCTGAACAGCGTTTTCTATAGAAATGTCTTCTCATAAGCAGAAAATGCTTGAATGCCGTCTAGACTGTTGGTCTGCCTCCGCATAGAATTACTTATGGCACCTCTTAGCCAGAACAAAACCTTGCAGACCCAAAAATAACATCAATTTTCAGCGCATATGAAATATGCTAATGTATAAATAAAACTCATTTCAATTTTTTTATATCACGTTCTATATTTTTTTTTCTAGCGCGACTCCCGCTGTTTATTAAAATACCGGCTCGTTCGACTCCTTATTCCGAGAGAAAATGGATTTAGATTAATGAAGTTCAGTCTGAAACCCCCCCCACCCACTCCCCCGCCATATAATTTTGCATACCGTATATATGTATATATAATCTTCCAGGCAGGTCGTTCAGATTTTGTAACGATTTCAACCTTTTAAAATTACCAAGACCTTCTCTTCGTAATGACCTGCAGCGCTGGGTAGATACTGCTTAGCACAACATTTGCAAGTCATAGACTGTTTACCACCATCCTTATGTTCTTTCCCAAGTGCACCGTGAAAAAAGTTGTCTGCTCGTTTACTTGTACTGTTTTTGGAAATGTTCTTTTTTTTTTTTCCAATTTAGATTTGAGCTCCCTGATGCACTGGAAATATTAGCTGAGCAGTTGCTTGGGGGTTTTTTACTTCAGGTTTATCCTGGCAGTCGAATGGCAAATCATGTTTTAAAAGTTGCTACGCTAGAAAAGCTAAATCAGCCGGAGAAGAGCTGAAATGTTTTAAAGTGAGAGGTGCGAATGAGAAATAAACAGTCGTCTGAAGAAGTGACATGTTGCAAGGTTATGTAGAGCATCTTTGAACGTTATGTATGCAGACAGAATAAGGCTCTCATCATTCGGGATTGCTGTTCTGCTCAGTATGAACCTTCTGCTGCATATAATTCACACTCCGCTCCAGCTCTATTGTCGTCTATAGAAAAGACTCCGGGCTTCTCCTGCGTAGGGACATGTGTAATCTTCGCGAGGGGTCACCGGTAGTTTCTGCTCCACTGGTCCTAAGAATTGGAGTTCGTCTGAGGAACATGCTCCAGGGAGTCTCTAGATCAAGGGGGATTCTATAATGCGGTCTATATGCCTCAATGGATTCTTTTATAATTTCCCAAGGCAGCAAAATGTAGTTAAAGGGTTATTCCCATCTATTAAACTGGATAAGCCATCACTTTATGGCATTGGGGACTCGACCCCTGAGCCTGAGAATGAAGGGTCTGCGGCACTGATTTTGCTCGGAACGGCGGGTCGGCCCGATTTTACTTGCACAGGTGTGAGGAGCAGCGCAGTGCAGGGAAAACCAGTAAAGGGGATGCAACGCTAAATCAGCACTGCTGGTCCTTATTTCTCAGGATTACTGGGGTCCCACAAGTCAGGCTCTCCCTGATCATAAAATGATGGCATATCCTAACGATATGCCATCAATTTGTAAGGTGGGAATAGCCGTTTCATCACTTTAACGCCCATTGTTTTTTGACGGCGGGCGGTGCACGTCCGGAATCTGCAGCGATGTCTTTTGGCGTTGCTGTAGAAAAAGCTTATGAGCGCTCCAGTGAGTGCTTATTCTCTAAGAAGGAAACTTACCTTTATATCACGTCACCGGAAACCCAGTGACACGATCGGAGAATGGGGACACCCTCTGCAGTCAGCCCTGGGGTGTCTGTTCTGTAAGCCAGTTGTTGGGGCGCACTATGTCACAGTGACACAGTATATAAGCGCATGCTAATACATTAGAAGTATAAAATAAAGTTGGTAACGTTATTACTTCATGGGATTAAAAAAATGATGTAACAAAAAAAAACCAGGACATTTCCAAAGGAAAAAAAAACGTACATAACTTACATAGTCATATAGTCATTTTTTGTACCCCCCCCCCCCCCCACTGTGCCCAAAATCGGCTGGAAAAAAATAAAATTTCTCCTGCATAAAACAAGGCCACATCAATGAAAAAAATTAAGGCTGCTGAGAGGCAAAAATGAAACCATGAACCATAACTTTTTTTTTTTTTCTTTGTCGATTGAGTGCTATGAGGGCATATTTTTGTTGCGGGGCAAGCTGTCGTTTTTATTGGTACCATTTTGGGTTACATGTGACTTTTTTTGTAATATTGTAATAGTTCAGACTTTTATGGACGCGACGATACCAGTTATGTTAATTTTTTTTTTAAATGTAACATTACTTTAGAGAAAAAATGGGAAAAAAAGCTTTATATAACTTTTTTACATTTTTATTTTTTAACTTTGTTTTTTTTTATTAGTCTCCCTAGGGAACCTGAACCAGCTAGCACTAATGTATCGCAGTCTATAGCGATTTTGACAGTCTACTATTAAGGGGGTTGTCCAGGCATGGACAACGGATGACTTTTCCGCAGCTGATCGGTGCAGGGTCCGGGTGTTGGACCCACACCGGTCATAACTGATGACCTCTCCTGTGGATGGGTCATGAGTTGTCCGTGCCTGGACAACCCGGTTAAGCTCTGCCGGAGGTAGCGCTTAATAGGAGTACAAAGATGGCAGCCCTGGGTGCCTTCATTAGGCCCCCAGGCTGCCATGACAACCATCAGCACCCCGCAATCATGGGTGGGGTTCAATGGGCTGTCAGAGGGGGCCACGACCACTTTCTAATTCCTTAGATGCCACGATCGCAATTGACCGCAGCATCTAAGGGATTAAATAGGCGGATTTAATGTGATCTTTGATTCCGCCTGTTGCAGTGATGCCATCACCCACTAAGTAGAACGAGCTCAGCCCGTGAGCGTGCTCTATACTTCCCTTTTAACGGTTCGCGTACATGTACCTATAGGTGGCACTGGAGAGACGGATTTCTTTCTTGAGCTATCTTGCATGTGTTTTTAGATGTAATGATAATTTAAAAGGGAGGCAAAGTTCTTGGGCAACTGATATTTGAAGGATCACCACAGGAAACTGACTAGAATTTCTCTATGTCCGGTATAATCAGATCAGATTGGTACAATTAGGTTCTATAAGTATGTCAGGTCTGTAGCCGACTTAAGAAGTAATGAACACTTTTCTGAGTCCGGCATACGTTCATAGTAGTTGTCACTTTTCATTACATGTGACCAATCACTTGAGCCCCCACAATGCACTACTTTCTCTTAACCGGAAGCCAACAGATCTCTAAATTTAGGTTTAGTCATGAACAGAGAAGAAAACTTCATGAAATTTAACTTCAATACAAGAGCCGTAAAGCAACATTTTTACAGTTGCTCGATGTTTTATGTTGATTTTAATCTGTGAAATGTGGAGTTTTCCTTTAAATACGATAATTTTAAAAACATTTTTCTTCTCTTTCAGTCTACATTGCCTCCATATGAGTCCAGGATCCCGGCGGCCAAGTTACTAATAGAAGTTGAAGACTTTGAGGTAGGATTGTGTTATTATTTATGAGCGTTTTTGTATTACTATTGTGATGACTATTAATGCTGCTGTATGTTAAAGCCGTGAGATGTGGGATTCAGGTGTCCCCTTTTTTGTGGTTCGGTACGAAGATGATATTTCATAATTACCCTGAACTTTTCGGCGCTTCTGAAATGTCAATTTGGATGATAGCACCAATAAAGCACAGCAAGTGTTTCATTATCCCTGTATGTCACATGGCCCCTGAGGAGGTAAGGATATGACGGAATAGGCCGAGCTCCCACCGTTCCAAATCCTATTCAACCACCATATGACATTACATAAAAAAAGCTTGAAAAACTATTTAGCCTTTCAGCTCGGAATTAATACCCGACAAGATTTCCATCCAATCCATCATGTTACAGCAGAGTATAATATGTTCTAGGTAAACAAAGCTTCAAAGAGAACGTCTGCCTGTTTTATATGGCTCTTTTTTTATTTATTTTTTATATCAAGTAATATTTCTAAGTAGAACATAGCGTTGCTTTGATGTTAGCTTATCCATGTAAATTTACTGCAAAATGCAAAAACTCCTTCTTGATAAGTGCCCGGCATTTAGTGATGCACTTATTGCGTCTGCTCTCATGGTTTGAATAGTAATATCTACCATTGTCTCTTTCCCGGGATGAGCATCTTTGTATTTTGCGGTGTTTTATATGGGTGGAATATACTCCAAATACAATAGCTGTTAATAATCCTCTTTAAAGGGTCTAAAAGGTTAATTATTCGAAAAAGAAAAACAACTTGGTTTCGAAGACTTCTTACATTGAAAAGACGTTGATTGCAAAATGAAAGGGCATTTTAGGTCATTGTTCGTATTCATCCCACTTATTACTATGTGAGGCCCCATTCACACGACTGTACTGATTTTCTTACTATTCGCAAATACGGCTCCGTAATCATTAATAGTCATTGACAACTCATCCGCATATACAGCACGCTGTCTGCAAATACGGTCCGTAGATCATCCGTATTTACATATCCGCCCAAAAAATACCAAAGAGGAATCTTGGGTAGCCCCCTGGCGTCGCATAGCAACTCTTCCGTAATTTCGGGCGGCTACGGGTGCACATCCATAGCCGTCTGTAATTACGGAAGTGCCCATAGACTTGTATGGGGAGTCTGTGCCGTAATTACAGACAAGAATAGGACATGTTCTATATTTTACAGATGTATTCTGCGGAACAGACAACCATATGTAAATATGAAGAAAGGTGTCCGTAGCCCATGGAAATTAATGGGTCCGCAATTCCATCCGTAATTACGGATGAAAACTACGGTTGTGTGCATGGGGCCTAAGAGCATAAAATTCTTGATGTTCGTTTTGTTTTCTTCTGGGTAAGCAGGATGACAACTAATATGGCCGTCATTATAGATTCCACCTCTTTATAGTCACACTGCCTATTTACGCAGTGATGCTTTCCCCTACTTCTACCTATTTGTAACTTATATGTGATACGATTGGTGACAAGTCCTGTAGACGGTCATGGTGGCGATTTCCTGTTGTCATCGGAGGACAATTTTCTGTGTATAATTTATGGAGCTCCATTTGCCACCAAAACTTCTTTTAGTTGAACGAAGTGCTGCTATGATCCAATTGAGAGTCAACTACAACTATCAACTTCATCACACAATGATGGGTGTGTATGGTGGTGGCAGTCGTTTTGTGCTCTGAAGAAGAATTGGTCGGGTTATACCTTGCTTTCAAGAGGGCATAAAGGGCTTGTCTCACCAGGATTGGAATTGCTAGCATGTAATAATACATTTTTTGTACAATCACAGAACCCGAAGCCGAACCCACAGCGGGCATCTGATGGCTGGGCCGGCTACAAATTCAAAAGGGGTTTAATAATAATCTTTATATATCACAAACACATTCTGCAACACTTTACAATTCAGAGGGAACATGTACAGACAATATCCGATATTAAGTTGTGAAAAATGAATTAACAAATTAAACTAGAGGAACGACAGCCGTACTCGTTAGAGCTTACAATCTATTAGGAAAAAAGCGGTGACCCAAAATATTAAAAGTGCTTGTTCAGTACAATGGCCCAGCCATCTGTTATACACATGGGGCAGTACACATAAAGCTGCATGAGCTGAACAACAGCCACAGACGTGAAGTGCGTTAGGGTGGGGGATACTGTTGAAAGCAGGAAGGAGGTATAATTGTGATGAATGGACAGGAGACAATTTATTAATTGTGGTAGGCTTGCCAAAAAAAGGTGTGATTTCAGGGACACTTAAAACTGCATAGAAGTCCAGAGGACTGGTGCAGCATGAGAGAAGTCATGGAGACAGGAGTGGGAGGTTCGGATTATGGAGGATGTTAATCTAAGGTTGTTGGCAGAACGTAGAGCACGGGTAGGGTGGTAGACAGAGATGAGGGAGGAGATGTAAGGAGGTGCAGCACTGTGGAGAGCTTTGTGGGTGAGAGTAATAGGTTTAAATTGTATTCTAAAATCAATGGGCAACTAGAGTAGTGACTGGCACAGGGTAGAGGCGTTGGTGTAGCGGTCTGGTGCCATGACTGGCACAGGGTAGAGGCATTGGTGTAGCGGTCTGGTGCAGTGACTGGCACACTGTAGAGGCATTGGTGTAGCGGCCTGGTGCAGTGACTGGCACAGGGTAGAGGCATTGGTGTAGCGGTCTGGTGCAGTGACTGGCACACTGTAGAGGCATTGGTGTAGCGGCCTGGTGCAGTGACTGGCACAGGGTAGAGGCATTGGTGTAGCGGTCTGGTGCAGTGATCATACTAAAGACCTACACACAGGATTGGTTATCAGTATATGATCAGTGGGGGTCCGACACCTGGCTGTCTCCGTGCACCGGAAGTTATGCAGGGGTTGGTGCTGGAAGCAGATTGCTCCGGTCACAGCATAGCGGCCATGCTGCAGTACAGCAACTCTGCTAGTATTCACGTGAATAGGAGCAGAGCTGCAGTAACCCGACACGTCTGCTATACAGCAGAGGCAGCCGGACAGCTAATTGGTGCCGGATTCGGGTGTCGGACACCCACCGATCAAATACTGATGACCTATCCTGTGGATGGTTCATCAATATGGAAAACCACCCCATGCCTGGACAACCATTTTAAATGCCAACCGCTTCTCCTCGTCTTTCTTCATGGCAGTAGATGATCATTTTCATAGTCGGTGAAATTTTCATAGTCATAACTTTTTTGCAAGTTGCATGAAGGACTCGTGTACAACGGTTTGTAGGCTCCTTACAATAGTAGTACATAGAAAGCCAATCCTACGGTATGCCCGAAGTTTCATGCCCCATGCTGGTTAAGGTCATGTGCCCAATCGGCAGAATGATCACAATATAATTGTTTTTAGCCTTCTAAATCATGTTTTGCTTTCGGCCTCGCTCCTTTGCTTCATATTATTTTTCATATTGTCATAGGCAGCTATTTTATGTAGCTGAGTTAAAAGGCACTGTCATTTGGCCATTAATAACTATAAAACTGCAGATTCAAGTATAGCATTAAAATAATTAGATCATGTCCCTGAAGACAGGAGATGTTAGAAGCGTTCAGGATCCTCTGGGACAGCTCCGTTCATTGCTGTCACGCATCCATTTTTGTGCAGCAAATCTTTCAGAAGAAATGTGGCTGAGCCCAAGTATAGATTCCTTTATACTTATTAACCAGAAGTGCAGCTTGTATATTTAGTATGTTTTATGGCCACGTATTCATTACAGAAGAGGTTTTTCTCTAAACAAGACAGAGGACTATAGGAACAATGTAAATTGTTTCTCCATTCCAAGCATTATCCGTGGTTATAGTTTGAAATTGTCAGTAAAACTCAATGGCATTAACATTTGAGGTGTAACTATAGGGGGTACAGAGGGTAAGGTCGCACCCAGGCCCTGGAGCCTGAGGGGGCACAAAAGGTCCCACTGCCCTTTATGAGGAAACCAGTATTATATATGGTGCATGATAGTTGGGGGCCCTGTGACAATTTTGCAATGGGTCCCAAGAGCTTCAAGTTACCCCTCTTTATCTTCTTGTCAATAACATAACTTACTTTTTTTTTTCTTTTTCTTTTTACTTCTGTATTGACAAGTATGACAAGCATTACCTTTTTTTTAAATTATTTTCTTGGTATTTAAAATATATTAATTCGATAAGTTGGTCTGTCGATGGTACAAAACGCCCTCAGTTGTCCATAAAATTTACCCTGTCTGTTCTCCTTTTTGTTGGAGGTGCCTCCAAGCCCCTGGTACCTACCGGCCTATATGGTGAAAATGTGATCAGATAGTGCCCTATTGCACTCAAGTCCAACTTCTTTTGTCCCACGTATGTCAACATTCGGTCCCACTTACTCCCAATATAATATTCTGAAACCTTTCGCCCTCACTTCCTAGGGGTTCCCCCAAAATCCTATGGTTCCACCTTCTAAGTATAGCAAAGCCGTCTACTGGGCCTCTACTACAACTCCTCTGATTAGTCTTGGGCTGACAAAAAATTCTCAACTAGCAAGAATGGAGGACTTATCACATCTAGAGTTGCGTACTCACCCAAAATGTAAACCTTTATGGCAAGTGGCAACCATGCTTTGACTTCTGTAAACATCTCTGGGCCACTTTGTCTGGAAATTTGTACTGTATTGTTTTGCATTTCGGAAAATGTTATTATGGTAATTTCAGTATTCACTCTCCATTTGGTTCTTGTTGCGCTCCAAATATGCTCCGAACTTACTTTTTGTGACTTCTGTTGAAGTCGATTTCATAAATTGTGATTTGTACTTGTAAAAATATATTTCAAAAGAAAAATAAATATATATTACTTCCAATACAAGAAGCCGACACAGACAAACAAAACAAAAAAAAGTGAAAAACCAAAATAACTAAACGAAAAAGAAAAATAGAGACAAAAAAGAACAAAGAAAAATATTTGTCACGCTTGAATGCATCAGACAAATCAAACTGTTTTTAATATTAGACAAAGATAACTCAAGTAATCACAAAATTATGATTTTATTCGTGAAGAAAAAATACTGTTCAGCCCTACCTGAGGAAAGTAATTACCCCCTTAGCTACTAAATGAACAATTTAACCAAATTCAATTGACAATTGGTACAATTTCACTAGCCAACCCAGGCGTGACTGCAGCTGGACCTGTTGAATCGAAACATTACATAAATAGAACCTGTCTGGCAATGTGACGCCGGCTACGAGGTCTCGAAAGGCAGCACATGATGCCACGTTCTGAAGAGGTTCAAATACAGATGCCAAACAAAACCATTGACCTCTCCCGCATTTCACCATAACATCATACCAACAGTCAGACATGATGGTGGTGGTGTGATGGTCTGGGGCTGCTTTACTTCTGCAGGACCTGGATGACTGGTCATAAGTGATGGAATCAGGAATCCTGCTCTATCAGAAAATCCTGAAGGAGAATGTCCGCCCGTCAGTTCGTGACCTAAAGTTCATGCGCAGTTGGGTTATGCAGCAGGACAATGATCTGAAGCACACCAGTAAGTCCACCTATGAATGGCTGAAAAGAAAAACAATGAAGGTTTTGGAGTGATCGAGTCAAGTCCTGTCAAGAATCTCATTGAGATGCTGTGGCAAGACCTTAAAGGGCAGTCCATGCTCGAAAACCCTCCAATGTAGAAATAACTCTACAAAGAAAAGCGGGCCAAAATTCCTCCACATCTTATAGGCGCCCTAAACTAAGAAGGTATATGATGAACTTGGTCTTCTCCAGTCATGACACACTGAAATATAGTAATATTACATGTGGGAAGACGAGCCAAAGCTCAACATTAAACCACAAGTGGAAGGACAAATCCAACGAACATTATATGGAAATCCCCGTAAAGCTCTGCCGGTGTTATTCCATACAAACCATTTATCATGACCTTATACATTGTGCATCATAACAGTAAGTAAAATCAGTAACATTATTTTATTATGCCATTTAAAATACTCAGGAGAGTCGTAAAGAGATTCTTAGATCAATGTAAATCATCTTGGCTTTCTAAAGGATTACAAAGTAATGAACATGATGGAATTATATTCTCTTACACTGCAGCATTATCTCGCATGAAATAAGATGCCATATTTTATGACCGTAAACTGGCAGGAGGAAAGCGACGTTTCCCAAGATTTAATTGATTTTTCCTTTTTTTTATTTTTTATTTCCGATTTATACATCGCTCTGGTTTAGTACGTAGCCATGATTCATTTATTACTTTTGGAAACATAGATTTTACACATTAGTCAATCACTTCCCGGCGCTTTAGTGTTTGTCGTTTCTTGAGAGCTGGAAATAAGTGACACTAAACACCGCTACGAAGCGAAAGGAAAGGTCAAGTAGTATTCTGTTTGATTTCAGGATGTGATCGTGGCGGAGATGCGACATGGAAACGGCAGTGAAGGTGTTAACACGGGACCTTTACCTCCAATCTGAAGTTCTTTTCATTTGTATCACTGAGAATTTACAGAACCCCCCCCCCCCCCTGCAGAACATGAATCCTAATGAAGGCGTCTAATCCCAGGCTTTCATTTTTTCCGTCCTGTGCACATGAACCTTTAGATATGGATCCAAGACACCTATTTCCGTAAGAATCTCATTGATCTGCTGCCCACTCTGTAATTCAGATTCTCCTCTTCAGCGCCCGGAATCATCAATAACAAGGGATCACCAGTGGTTTTATGTGTGCAGAACTCCTACTATCCTTTTAGTATTTTTTTTTTCTTTTCTGGTGTGCATAACATGTAAAGAGGTTTTTCAGGATTAGAATAATGTGTAGCGCCACACCTGTCGATAGGTTGTGTCTGGTATTGCGGCTCCGCTCCATTGAAGTAAGTGGAGCGGAGCTGCAATACCATATATAATGTTTGGACAGACTTAGGCGCTGATGTTGACCCTTTTCTTTGAGCACTGTTTTTGGATGAAAGGAGCCATGTTTTTTTTATAATCCTGGACAACCCATTTAACATTACATGGAATTAAAGAGCATTTCCGTTACTGTAGGTCCCCTTATTTAAATTGAAATTGAAACAAACCTACTGATCAGCTGATCGCCTGGGTCCGGTACAGAACACCCGGCGATCAGTAGCATTAAATGCTGGCCCTTTAAATTCAACTAAGTGGCTCTCTGCTCTGGCTAATGGATCGGGGCCCCAAGGAGGGGACACTTTCTTCCATAAGGGGTTGTCTTCATGAGGCAACCTTTTTAATGGCAAATCAATGCAGCAGCACAGGAGCAGAGTATCTACTGTATCACTGATGGGCCTTTCTGACATCTCTATCATCTGGGCAATAACCCATGTAAGAGCTGTAAAAATGTCAAAAGTTGGCGGCTGAAAAAAATAAATAAAAAATATATATAAATAAATATATATATATATATATATATATACATACATACATACAGTACCTGCTATTGGCTACTACAAATGTATGATGAATGACATAACCTCTAATGAAAAATGAGTACATCCCATACCCCTCCTTGATTGCCTGATCAGGGTGGTGGAAAATACATGAATCGCGCTGTGTACACTGCAGCGTTTTTTTTTTCTTGGCTCTAAAAAACTTAAAAGTTAACCCCAGAGTCCACCATCCTAACTGCCCCCATAAGTTCTTAAGCCACATGTGCCCCCCTAATTGCCCGTTGCATATTTACTAGAGGCATCTACACGAGGATGATTTAATGTCCCATCGTTGCCTAGCTCTCTTTCCCTGGTCCTTCGTTACACTCCAAGAGCTGTATTCAGAATTCTACTGGTTTCTATTGGAAAACGTTGACCGCTCGGCGACAGCCACATCCTTAACTGCTTAGCTTTTGCTAATATAGGCTTGTTGCGTTGCATTTTGGGAAAGGGTGTTTGTTTTCTACATTAGGTTGCTGCACATTGTATGGTGAAAAGAGTATATATACAATGCAAATCACTAGACATTGAGCCACCAAGGAACGCTGGATAACTTTATTTCTGTAGTGTGGTTCTAGACCGGCAAGTATGTATAAAGGTACTCCAATATTTCATGTGGTCTGCATCTGGAAGTAAAGCGTACACCTCGAGTGAACAAACCTTTAAAATATTGTCCCTAGCCGATATTTAGGCACTGATGTTAACTCTTTTTCTTTGAGCCCAAAATTGCTCATTTACCCAGCAGAATTCAGCTGATCATCTTGGTTCCCAGCAAAGGGACTCTTCATGATCAGCTTATTTTTGAGGGACCCCAGGGGCCTAGCTACAGTATAAGGGGTGCAGGAGTAGCAGTCACACCCAGGCCTTTGTGTTTGAGGGGGCCCAAATGCCCCTCTGAAGCACAATGTAACTGGGGTGGGGGGCAGGTTACTGATTTTGCATTGACGCTCAGGAGCTTTAAATTACATGTCCGGGGGACCCTTCTAAGAAAGAGGGATTGCCAAAAGTGTACAACCCGTTTAAGGTTTAAATTTGAGCAATGTAAGTTTTTTTTTACCAAGTTTTTAGTTTTCACATTAGAGTAGCAGTCATTGATAACTTTATGTGAATAATTCATGGAGATAATCAGAAATGCGACACATAAGGGTATTGGTTCCATGTGGATTATCACAAAGGTCATTGTTGCCGGGGAGCCCCAGTGGAGACAAGATAATTAGTGCAAATTTATAGGAAAACAGAGACCACTTTTGTGTTTTCGAGCTCGTGGACACATGAAAGCATGTCGAAAAATCCAATAATCAACCAGAAATAGGACTGTAGGAATGGTGAGCTCCTTAGAGGTCAGCCAAGTGTTTCATGACGAGGCAAAGTTTTTTTCTTTGGTGTAGGACTAATTAACGATCAACCACTAAGAAGGTGTCAATCTAGAATGAGTAATAATATTATCTAGTGACACATTTTCAGCTTCTTTATGGTCAACACCACTACAAGCAATACCTTTGTTCAAGCATTTTTTTGTCTGGCAGGGTGTTACGTGACCCTATTGGTCTATTGGCTGGCTAAAAGGACTCTCTGACAGTTATTAGGATTTTGGGGACATTTATTGAAGGCAGTTGCCTTTTTGGCTGCATGTTATATATACTGTAATTACAAGGATCTCTCCTATTGACAGTCCCTATTAGATGGCTGCAGTATATGATTGGCCTAATTTGTCATTTTTATTTTTACAATTTGTTTTTGGCTTCATGATACAAAACCAGTTATTAATGTAGTGGGTTGCCGATCTCCGAGGTCTCCTATAGGCCTAAATATATGTTTCTTGGTTTCTTTTAGTTTGTTTTTTTTGTAAGCGTTGTACATGAGCAAATTGTGCTTTTCGTTCAAAAATAAGGAAATGTCTAAGTGACCCTAAACTTTTGAACGGTAGTGTATGTATGGGGACAAGCGGTCGTTACATTGATCGTTCGTCCCCATACATTTCCATCATGTCGACAGCACGTCACCCTGATTACACAGGGAGATGTGCTGCAGACAACGATAATATTTCATGCTGCATAAACGATACGATCAGCCGATGAACCAGCATTTGCTCGTTCTTCGGCTGATCATTGCCCTGTTTACACAGGGCAATGATCAGGAATAAGTGCTTGTTTGCCTGATATTTGGCCCATGTAAAAGAGCCTTTAGTTAGGTTACCCAGTGTGGTACGATGATACCAACTTTATATACTCACAATAGTCTACTTGACCCTTCTTTAATCTTGTCTGCATTACTTGTCCTTAATCTTACAATGTAGATGAACTTGTGATGTCACCTAATAGCAAAGATCATATCAAAGATCAAACTAGTCCTGATGTTTTTTTTTTTCTTTTGCGCCTCCAACTCATGACCCTTAATGTGGGGCCTCCCTAATCTTGGGCAGAAAAGGATCGGTGAATTGGATTTCTGCATGCCCGATCATTTTGTTCTCCGGGTAGATAAGCTGCTGCCAGAGGTATATGACGGTGGCTTACTCCTCTCGGCCCAGTGTGCATATGTATGGGCGGATCGGGAGGATTAACTGTCAACCGAACGAGCGTTTGGCGACAGCTATCTAATGTGTATGGCCAGCCTTAGAATTCCCTAATTCCCCACCCTCTTGTTGACTAACAATGTATTTCTTTGGGAAGACGAGTCCGTCATAGAGTCTCGCTACCTAATCGCAAGGAGGTTGGGACCAATCAGGACTGGGCTCGCTTTCTGCAAAGCCCCCACATTAGCTGCATGATCTATCCCCATGCTATGTACGCTCTTGTTTCGGAATAACTCCAGTGACCATTTAAAGTAATTACGTTAAAGGGATGTTCTCGCAATTACATTCAATGTCCATTATACCAGTTTTTTTGTTTTTTTTAAATCCCTAATCTTTGCAAATCGAACCAATTACCAAAAATGTATGTTGTAGATGTCGCCAAAAATACCCCATCCTACTGGTTTATTTTTTTTTACCTTGTTGTCCTCAGTTACGTCCTCCAGTAGTTCTTCTAGTAACAGGCTGAGCATGCTCCTTTCTTTTCTGCTATTTCAGTATAACCGGTCTCGCCCGCTCTCTGTGTGAAGACGCATGCGTAATTTCGCCGTTCTCACTGCACAGGACAAACATGCGCAGTTTACTAGCGTTTTCTGCAGCTCAGGTGTACATGAGAGATCAGGGTTCACCTGGGTAATGTATTTTTCTATAAGGGAGCGTGCGATCACATGGTCTAAAGTGGTTTGCTTGCAAGTGTGCCAGAGCCGCCAGGGTGCTGATTTGGAAAAGAACACATAGGAGGTGGGTATATTACCCTCTATATAAATAAATAAGTGAACAGCTAGTGTGCATGTTCAATATCTGCATGGATCTGTGAGTTTGGGGAAAAAAACGAAGATGTTGGGATGACCCCCTTTAATCCTATATTTGGTAACTTGATGTTTATGCTGCTTCCAAATTTTTTCGTAGAGCGTCGCTGAACTGGACATGGTCTATAAAGTCCGCAGAGCAGCAAAACCTGGATCCCCTGACTCGTAATTGACATCCATAAAAATATTGCAGGAGGCGGCAATAATAAACGACTGTTTTTTTTTTACTTCCATCTAACATGACCCTCAGGCTATTAAACGGCGTATTTAGTGCCAGTTGCTGCAGGGCTTCTCTCCTCCTGCCAAAATCCTCCATGCCGGCATTGCCTTAAGGAAAATCCATTCTTCTTGCATCCTGCAGATTATCTTTAACCATAATCTGTCCAGTGAACATTAATCTCCCATGTCTGTTTCTCCGCATTGAGGAATTCATAAAGTCATATTTTTGGCAGCGTGGAAGTGGATGGTTTGCCAATAATACGGGACGTGTCCCTAAATGAATCCACGCCGAACCCTTCAATTACGCGTTCGACATGTTCATTGTTCTTAATCAGCCGCTATTTTTATTTGTTTAATTAAGCGTTTATTCCAGTTGTCATAGCGACAAGTACATCCTCTACCTCCTTTCATCTATAGTATAATAATAATGTGCCTTTAAGTGTATGTCTCACTGTATCTATGTGTTCTACTTGACCGGTTGTGGTGATTTGCATTGCTGATCGGTTGTCCGGGGTCCCGGTTTCGGCAGATTTTAATAAATTCATGTGCGTTATTGGAAGATTAACGTGGCACAACCTGAGCTGGAAAGGATTTGTGATTCTTTCTTAGATTGATTCCAGAAGAGACTCCTCACCTTGGTAAAGAAGCATTTATCACACATTAATGTCTATCATCCGTTCACTCGTTTATTTACATAGAGGATAACCTATTCATGGCGGTTCCTGTCCCTGGTTGCGTTCACCATTTAGTTCCTGTCCCCGGTTGCGTTCACCACTTAGTTCCTGTCCCCGGTTGCGTTCACCATTTAGTTCCTGTCCCCGGTTGCGTTCACCACTTAGTTCCTGTCCCCGGTTGCGTTCACCATTTAGTTCCCGACCCCGGTTGCGTTCACCATTTAATTCCCCTACTTCACCATCACTAGTGAAAATGATATACCACTATGTTTTTAGAGGGTAGGAGGAAACGTCAGATTTTTGGATGGTTTGACTACAGTGACCCCAGTTCTTCACAATATTAACCATTGAGCCGCAGTACTTCAGTTAAAGCATCGAAGAGGACCTTTCATCTCTCCTGACATGTCTGTTTTTTGTAAATCATTGTATTCCCCATGAATTCATAATTCTAGAACATCTTGTCTTAGAATTTTTGCTGTTCCTCTGTTATTCCTCTTAGTAATTCATGAACAAACTGACAGCTGGGTGTTACCAGTTGGGGGTGTGTCTTTACACAGTCTGACATTGTCCAATCAGTGCTGACCGATTGAGTGTATGTATGTATGTATGTATGACCAGGGGAATGGTAACACCCTGTTGTCCATTTATTCCTAGGAGGAATAATAGAGGATTGGCACAATGCAGAGTCGAACCAGAATTGTTATTTCATGGGGAAAACCAGTATTTACTAAAATAGACATGTCAGGAGAGGTGACGGGTCTTCTTTCAAGGGGTTACATGTAATAATTTATCATATAGCTCTAGTGAATTATCAATCCCAAGAAGGAAAGAGGCTTTTCGTGCTTGGCTTGTCGGAGAACTGCTGCCCTCTTTTTTCAATTTTACCGCTCTGGTATTGAAGCTTCCAATTGACTTCAATGAGGCTGCGCTGCAATAAGAGACATAGCCCAGGGGCCACAATCCTTGTTCAAGTGTTTGCTCTTGTGATTAGTAGGGGTCCCAGCCGTCAATCACTCATAGATGGTATATCCTAGGAAAAAATCTCAGAAAACCTCTTCAAATGATTGCAGAAAATTGTATTTAAAGGGATTTATGTAGAAATAGATTTCAGATTGTGTAAATATGAAAACCATTTTTATATATTTTACCTTACCAATTATGTTTCCTTCCCGTGTCAATGTTATCCGCCGTCACTTGTCCCTTTTGTTTGGAAATGAGTGGGATTACAGGACGCATGAGATGACCACGATGTTGTGGACTGTGGCAGGCAGCGTTTAGATGCCAGGGTCACATGTGGAGCTATGGATGTCATGGGAAATTTCTGAAAATTACAGGTATTTTTTGTTTTTGAATAATCATATTGCTCTAATATAAAGTTAGTCAGAGAACCTATGCAATACATCCTAATGGATTTTGGTTACGGGACCCTCATTTTTAGAGACTCTCTTATGTGCAGAAATGGAAATTGCCTGAAGTCAATGACTTTTAATTTTGAAAACTACAAGGGCCATTTTGCTAATGGTTATAGAGAGTCACTAAATGTATTTGGACGTAATAATTGCGGACAATGCAGAATCACAAAATCACCTTTCATTTTTTTATCTTAAATACTTACAGCTACTCATAATTACTTGTTCCTTTTTCTTTAACCCCTTGAGGGCCATTACAATTTTTTGATGCATTCCGATAGTAATAATTATTTTTTTACTTTTTGTTTGTATCTGTAAGAGGCTTTTTTTAAAACATTTTTTTGCGGGATGAGTTGTAGGTGCCATCTTTTAGGACATATGCATTAGCAATAAATTTTTTATTCATTTTTGTTATGTAAAAAACCAATTCCGATACATTTTATTTTTACAGCATACAAATGAGCATCATAAGTGATGATATAAATTTGTTGTACAGGTTCTTGCGGTTGTAGCTATATCAAATATGTGTATATTCATTTTTTTGGGGACTATTTCGTTTGTTTATTGTAAAATATGCACATTTTGTGTGTTTTTTATTTTTTATTTTTTTTTTTTTTTTTTTAACATAACTTTTTTTTTTATTAAAATTTTTTTTTTAATACCATAAGTGGTTTTGTAATTTAGATTTTATTTTTATACAATGTACAGGCATATATCTATATACTAGTACATTGACCTGTGTACCTACAGTGCACAGGCAGTTATTTAGGCATACCGAAGTATAACCTAACAGGAAATATGGTTAGACAGCCCTTGGGTCCTTCAATGATTCCCGGGGTTTCTGTCTATACTAGGTATGGGCCTCGATCACATCACAGGAATTCCCTGTGATGCGATCATAAGGGCTCCCCCTCAGTTTTTACTTTTGAAGCAGTGATCAGCATTCTAACGGTCAAACTACATAGATCCGAAATTCCTCTAACCTCCATTGTTGGCGCAGGGATGTGTTATACAGCCGTTGCCCCACTCCTTATCTCGCTTGCTCTGCCGCGTGGTCAGTAGGATGAGTAACCTCGTCTTGATGCCGCATCTGCCTACCTCACGATGAGCGTTCCTTTCCTGCGTCATCAAGTAGTTGAAGGCTGAATCCGCCTTATCAACCATTTTGCATCTAAAATAGAAAACATAAAGTAGCTTTGCAAATAATTGCAAAAATTTAATGCTGTTTTGTGCATATAGCTCCTATGCAGAGCCATGTGTTTCCATGGCAACACGCTACAAACTAACGCTTTGTAGTCTCGTCCTGCAGTCATACTCTCTTCCATCTGCCCCGTACATTTTGCGATTTTATTTTTGGGCAGGAAGAAGGAGATGGTAGGGAACGTGACTATGACCTCAGACTACACAAGGTTTATTTGTAATCTGTAACCATGAAGACACATAGGAGTATAGGATACACAAAACAGTAGGAGATTTGTTATCAAGACTATTTACAAAGTTGCTTTTGTATTTTAGATGCATTGGTTGGAAAAATGTAGATATCCTTTAAATATCCTTAGTGGTATGGTCAGTACCTTCTCTAGTGCCCTACTAGTCAGTACATACAGGGAAATAGTATAAAATACCTGAATATTGTGCTATATCTCAATGCCTCGTTGCAATGTTTAGGGAGGGGCTATGAATAAAAAAGGAATGAGATTTCCGTCCAAAACTCTAATTAGTTCCCCCCGTCATTATCTCTTGTTGAAATTTAGGTTTCGGCTTTTGCAAATTGTTCTGTGAGTTTGTTATCCTTAAACTGCAGGGGCAGGATTCAAACTTTTAACAACTGGTTCTCTGTTTTGCCGACAAAGATATACGCGTCATGGGAAGGGAGTGTCGTGGTGTTTCGCGTTGTATCCCGCCATGGAAAATTATTCTGATAATCAAATAAAACAAATTACAATGTTCCAAATACACCCTATATTAAAGTGGACTCTAAATAAAGAAATTCCCTGTCCAGAATGTTTAACTGGATTTCCACACTATGTATATAATTACATAAGAGTGCATACCTATCCACACATTCTATTAAACTCAGTCGTTACGTATAGGCTTATATGGGCACATTCAATATCCTAAGTGTGCTTAGCCCATTTAGTTAGGCTGTGCACTGTAAGAAGGGTGGAGGACAGTGTTGCGTGCGCAGTAAGCTCTCGGCTAATGCACAGATACGGTACCAGTGCCAAACTCCGTACATATATACAGCACCAGGGCCGAGCTCAATAAATATATATATATAATATATACACAGAACCAAGCCCCGTACATAAACACAGTACCAGAACCTAGCTCAGTACAAAAATACAATACCAGGACCAGGCACAGTACACAAATGCAATACAAGAATACCAGAACCAACCTCCGTACATAAATACAATACCAGAATACCAGAACCAACATCAGTACATTAATACAGCACAAGCACAAATATAGCTCAGTAAAGAGATCATCTGCCATATACGTTTTTTACGGCATAAAACTACAGCTCACAGTATGTCCTGAACAATGCTAAGGATATGCTTGGAGTTGCTGTTTCACAAAAAAGAACAATATACCCATCATCTCACTGCAGATCCTACAGTGACTACAGTACTGATCAGTCACAAGGAGAATAAACATTTACATTTAGTAACTTACCAGTGACGTCTTCTCAGATTGGAGCCGTTCTTTTTTTCTCTTTTCTGTCCGATCCAAATCATCACGACAACGCCTCTTGGCCACGACCTATTTCTATAGAGTTTGCCTCTCAGATGTCTTCGACTGCTCACTTTTCCAACATTTCTGTACCTATAAACGAAGATAAAATTCTCATAGTTCCATACTATATGCCCCTGACTATAATAGCACCATACACTGTGCCCATGAATAAAAGTGTGTCTAACACTGTAAAGCACCACACACACAGAGCCCCCTGTAGAAAGTGCCAATCACAATGTCCCCTGTAGATAGTGCCCCTCGTAGAGCCTCCTGTAGATAGTGCTCCCCGTGGAACCCCCTGTATATAGCAGTCCCCCTGTAGAGTCCCCTGTAGATAGGGGTCCCCTGTAGATAGTGCACCCAACACTACCCACTGTAAAAGAAAAAAACAAAAAAAATGACATGCTCATCTGTCCCCCGTTCCCGCGCCGTCCTCCAGTGACACCAGGCCTCAACTACCGGAACGACGCAGCGGCACAATGACGATATCCCGCTGACTGTATCATTGCTAAAGCGCCGAATGGCGAGGCATCCTGTGCCTTGCCAGGCAGCGTTGGGCAAATCAATTGTATCCGCGTCCTAAGGGCATAGAGTGCAGGGGACCAGTTCCGGGTACCCGCTTCAACCCAGTTCTCCAAACCAGCTGTAATTTTAACAACCGGTTCAGAAGAACCAGCCAGATCCCACCCCTTTGAAAGTGTCTTTGCAATGCAACTCTACAGCCTGATCTGACATAGGACGTGTAGAGGCGCAGGGTGAACACTGGGTGGTATCGTTGCTGAGGCAACCGTACAACACCTGAAGAGTCTCGTGCACAGGTCACATCTGCTCTACAGTAATTCAATGTGGTCTATTGGTCTGAATTTAAAGGCCATGTACAACTTCACAACCAAATTTTTATTGTCTCAATACATCTAAAAGGGCAAATGAAACACTTTTGCAGTAGATGCTAATAATTTCCCATCATTTGCATTATACAGATCCCATGTAATCCTAGCTGTCTCCATGGTAACAGACCGCAAACAGACCCTTTTCTAGTCTGATCCTGCAGTCTACTTTTTTTTTTTTTTAATGTCTGTTCATCTGACCCGAACTTGTTGCTAACCTAAGGAATGTAAGTTAGCAAGAGGTAGAGGACTGATGACAACATGACTGCAGAATCAGGCTACACAGGGTTAGTTTGTTGTCTGTTACCATGGAGATACATAGGTTTGCATAGGCGTTGTAGAACCAAACATTAGGAAATTTTAATCAAGACCAATCCAAAATTGCTTCATTTTTCATTTTAGATGCATTGGGACAATACAAATAAAAAAATGGGTTGTGAAGTTGTCCATACAGAAGCCATTAACTCCTCAGGAATATTTTTTTGAGACTAAACTACTAAAGTAATTTAATACAGATGATTAGGACACCTGTCTATTATCTAGAGCCGAGAACCATGTCAAGCATGGCTTTCAGCTCTTGCGGACTATGTCTTCAGAAGATAACAGCTGACTTTATGGAGTGCCCGTACTTTTGTCTGTGCTCTTGAGCATCCATAGTCTTAAAGGGGTTTTCCCATCAGGGACATTTATGACATATCCACAGGATATGTCATAAATGTCAGATAGATGGGTCTCCTAAATCTGGGACCCGCACCTATCTCTAGAACGAGGCCCCCTTTACCCCGTTCTACTGCTCTGTGTTGTGGCTGAAGCATGTGATTTCCGACCATGAATTACGGAAACAGCATAGCTCGCTGAGCTACGCTGTTCCCGTTAAGTCATGTAGAATTGAATGGTAGTTACGGAAACAGCGTAGCTCACATGCTACGCTGCTTTCGTAACTGCAATTCAATACTATGGGAGTTACGGAAACAGCTTGGCTCAGCAAGATATGCTGTTTCCGTAATTCATGGTCGGAAATCACATGCTTCAGCCACAACACAGAGCAGTAGAACGGTGTTTAGGATTTTCTGAACTGAATGAACCCTTTAAAACCATCCCGGGGTGTGCGTTCTCCTTATTGCATAAGAAACATTAGTCACTATTACACCATAAAACACGGGCCTTTTTCCCTTTTAAGGCTGTCTTCCCTGCTGCTCACACATTAGAATTAATCACGTCCAGATAGTTTTTATGCTTTATTAGCCTTTAAGTATTTGCGAGCTCTACGATTGGTAAAGACAAGTTCTACCGCACTGTCGTAGCTTAAATGAACCAGAAAAATTGTGTTTATGCCTTTCTGTTATATCCGCCATCAATTGATGAGCTTTTTCGGTTTGGTATTTAATTTCCTGAAAGTTATGTTTGCCCGGTTTCTTTTGAATTAATAAATTAGGTAAAAGCCTCCGAGAATAGTCTTAAAGTTCAAGAGGAACATAGCCATGTGTCTCGCATAATCATTTGCTTTAAATGAGACAATGGGCTGAAAGAAAGACGACCCCTGGTATAATTACCACACGTGTAATATAATATACAATTAATATACATATTGTGTAATATAATATACAATCTATATTAATTGTAAATTATTTTGGCTTATGTATTATTCCTTATTGCTTTATTACATGCTGTGTGTGTGCACAATTTATAGTTGACTTAAAATGACATGAACCAGAAGGATATAACAGCCCTTACGCAAATTCATAAGGGTTGACTTTGTGGTGGCTTGTCGTGTAGTGCTAAAGCGTCTGGAAGCTGAGGAGGCCCATAGGCCCCTTATTTCACTCCATGCAGGTGGACCCCTGTATGAAGCGGTCATATGAGCGCATCCGGTCCGCAATAACGGACCCGTCCGGTTCTATTAGCCGCGGAGACCTTTCCGTATCGCTACGGAAGGGTGTCCGTGCCATAGAACCTTACCGGGAAATATGGAGCATGTCATACTTTTCAGATTTTGCGGGCCGTGCTCCCATACTTTGTATGGGAACACGGCATGAATATGCGGCCCGCGGGTGTCGGCGGCCGGCCGTGTGCATGAGGCCTAACACATGCAGATCTCCAAGGCCTTGTCTCGCCTAAGAATTGTTGGTGCGTATTGACGCATGCCGCCAGAGCTTCCATTCCAGTGCCAGAAAGGGAACAAGACCTCCAACTGCTTATTTTTTTTATTTTTGGGATGTATGAGTGTTTGACAGGAGATTTGATGCCTCCCTGCAGTTTCTGTTTAAGCACAAGGTGGACCATTTCCTCCAATATAGTTACAGAATGAACTTGCTCTGCATCGTGCATTTAGTAGTAATTGGGTATAATAATTCATAAATTATTAACCCCTTCCTTTTGCTTGTTTTTAAAAACCAATTCATTCTCGTTTCTATTCTTTTTGATTACTTAGCAGGAGTATAAAACAGATGCTGATGGATAAAGACCGTGTTTGTGGTGTATTGCTATTGGCGGTGTATTGATAGATCATTTAAGAAGCAGCTGCGTGCTGTGATTTGATCATCGGTTTACTATGTTCATGTGTCAAATACGCGGGTTACCCAGCGTGGTGGTTGGTTTTGCAATCCATGTCTGAGTTCCCGTGCTGAGATGTAAGGAAGGACCCGTGCTGGGTAAATGTACAATCTTTTCTCACATCAGCAGGGATAGGCCTGCTCGAGAGATTCAGGCGGTGACCAGCTGGGGCGCAGATCATAGAATGGAAAAAGTCTTCACCGTTTGAATGCAACAATCACACTCAGGATTGCTCAGGTCATTTTTGTATTTTTAGGAGGGGACTGGTGTAAACGATAGGGTCTAAATTAGGAAGACTGCATGACCACTAGAAAATAAAGATGACGTCATCAAACTTACATCAGAGATGACACATAGTGCTTAGATGGATGTATGGGTAGTGGTAATAAATGGCGGGATAGAAAACAAGTTTTGGAGGGAATTTCTTCACCAAAAATGACTGTGTTGCTATCTTTTCTTACGCCATATTGTCTAGACAACTTTTTTAAAGAGGTTGTCACATGAAAGACAGCCCCTTTTAGAATGCCGCCCCTGGGGCGATCCCTGCATTCCTCCAGGTCCCGCTCCCTGTACCCTTGGCAAACTGTTGATTTTGCTGGGGGGAGCCACGGCCAGCCAGGCATTTTCTTTGCAGTGGCTGCAGGGAAAATATAGTATTACATGGCTGCCATTCAGATGAATGGCTGTCCTTGTAATACAAGTGGCTTGATTCCGACAGAACAGGAGCCACTCGTTCAGAGCGACTCTCCATTCTGGCTCCTAGAGGGGGGTCCCAAGCACGCTTATGATGCCCATATGCTCACCTCTATGATGTACTAATAGGGAACATTGTTTGTTTCTAAAGACAACCCCTTCAAAGGAACACTCCAAGCAAAACTGATTCACTATGTTATGTCTGAGGGGGCGGTGCATGACACAAGGATTGAGAAACACCAATAAGAGAATGCATGGGTTACCCTATATTTTTTTAACTTTGTAAAGAATGTTCCTCCTTAAAGAGGTTCCACCCTCAAATGTGTACTGCATGGATGCCAGCAGTCCTCCAAACGTACCATTTTGTGAAAGTGGTCTGCTCTGGCATGTATAGGGTCACCTCCTATATTAGCTCCATATAGATAGAGGACCACCACTTTAAGCCATGTTCACATGTCATATTTTAGCTGGCTTTTCTTATGCAATTTTTCCACCAAAAAGTAGGAATGGATTCTAGAAGGAGCGAAGGTTAAAAGTTAAAACCCAATATTTGTTTAGAAAATTGCACCAAATTATTTTTGTATGGCTCCAAACTTTAAGATCATAATGTTTGAGGTGGGCAGTCTAATTTAAAACTTCTCCTAGCCTTGGCAGCGCTTCTCCCAGGAAGTTCTCCATTCTCCTTCACTGCCATGTTCTAGATATCCTATCTCGGTGGAAGGAGACCTTAAATTATGGCTTCAATTTCCTTCCAGGCCTTGTGACATCTAATTGTTCCTTATTATTCTACCACACAGTGTGCTCCTTATCTGTACAATGAATAATTATTTATAATTAGTGGATTATGTTCTCGGTAGATGTGACAGTGTGTCCTAAACTAAATAAGTGAACAGGATCTAGCAGCAGGTGGGGCTGACTGCTGTGTAATGTACCTTTTGGGACGCAGTAGGTGTGCACTCAGAGTGATCCCAAATCAATAGAAAAAGGAAAAACATGAAATTTGTCTTATTATTTTTGTGAAAATGAAATACCAGAAGTTGGCATAAAAAAAAGTTATACGTTATGTCATTGTCCTTTTTAAGCATGTTCATTTCATTGCATAGTGAAAAAATAATAACGTATAAATAATCGCTTATGTAGAATATGTTTATCTTATTCGAAAAAATAAAGACTAATTTTTACATTTTATGCCCTACTAACTATAGATTGTTGACCCAAATTGTCTTCCCACAGTCCAGCGATGTCGGACATTTTTTATTTATTTACTACTTATTTGTTTCAGGTATCTTATCTGTTTGAAAGGAAACGTAAGAAATTCCATGTGTCAGTCTCTCACCTGTTCTTTTTGTTGCCTCTTCTATGAATATATCACACTGGAGCCGTTACATAGCAATAGTCTGAATCCGGCTTCATTGACACACTTTTTCTACTTGAGTCAATGGGATAACCTTGTGTCACTTACACAGGCACCAGAACTTCCTGTATGATAAAACGACATGGAATATTCCACACATGCTCTCCACAGGGGGAAACACAAACTACTATCAGAGTTACTGGTTATTAGACAGATTATCACACAGTTGGGCCCCATTTCCACGACTGTAGATTTCGTCCATAATTACGGACCCATTAATTTCTATGGCCAACGGACAACTGCCCGTATATTTATATTACGGCAAGTAGTAACCGTCTGTAAAGAATAGGACATGTCCTATTTTTTTATTTTACAGACTGGGCTCCCATACTTTATAATGGAACGGTCCTCAAATGCGGATGACTGTCCACGGTCGGCCGTACCCGTAATCACGGACCGTGATTACGGATACAGTCATGTGCATAGGGCCTAAGGCCTCATACACGCGACCGTAGCCACGTGCACGCCCGTGATTTTAGGGTCGGCCTCCCGCGGAGTTGCACCCGCGAGCTGCCCGCAGAGTTACACCCGCGAGCCGCCCGCAGATCGCGGGCCGTGCACCTGGCCGCGTCCATTATTTCCTATGAGCCTGGAAACCACGGTCGTGCCCATAGGAATGAAAGGGGCCGCAATTCTCCCGTGGATTTAGTTTCGTGTGCATGGGGCCTTATTCTCTCAGGAGAATATTGAGAGAATGATCATCCCACTGCCCTCCCAGCAGACAGAGATGGTACTGGCTCTAGCTCTATTCCCCATTGGAAACCTCCGACATATATCTCTGACAGATGCCAGTGTATAGGCATACAGTGGCATCCGGCATACATAGACTCTCATGTTAAAAAAAAAAGTATACTGCGCGGTATGCATATTTTTACTGGATGCCTCTGTTCAGAGCGCGTATCCCCGATGTATGCTTCTCCATTAGGCGAATGGGGGCCTAGGGATAGGTTTTAAATATAAGCCGAGAGCTTTCCTGGTGCGTAACGTAAATGGACACTGCAAACGCAGTGGGTTTTTAACTGATGCGTCGTCAATTTTAACGGAAATGGACATACAAATGGATGCTTAACTAATACAAACGGAAGGGAAACTGTTCCTTCCGTTTTTTTTTTCAATTTGGCATCTGTTCTACGCAAATTTTTAACTGATCAGTCTTTTTCTGCATTTATTTACTTTTCCTTTTTTTAATGTAGGAAGCGATACGTATGCGCAGTAGGAAAAACAAATCCTGGCCGGCACCGCTCCTCTCCTGTGATCTCCGCCTCCCACACCACCGACGCTCTGGTCTGGCTTCTGTCCACCCAGCTTTGCCTGGATATAAAGGGTCCTTCCTTTCCTGTATACCTTTTCCTTGACCTCTTAGGTCCTTCCTGTCTTGTCAAGAGATTCCCTGCCATTACTTTCTTGGATTTCTTGTGATTGACCTCTTCCTGTACTTTTTGACTATCTTTGCCTGTCCTGACGTCTTGCTAGTGACCCATCATGAACCTTTGCTTCCTGCCTTGACCTTTTGCTCGACCAAGAGTGAGCTCTGTTTGCCGCCTGCCCTGATGTTTGCTATAGCTGACCCCGCACACTGTCTATTGATTTAGTACTACGCCTGTTTACATTGGCCATCACCAAGGCAGACTATGCTGGGGGTAGCAACCTGGGGTTCCCCTGCAGCGAAGTCCAGATCCCTGTATAGGGGTTCCCCGGTTTAGCCCTACGTGAATTCCCTTGATGACAAAGTGGGTCCACACCACCCCCTGCAGGCCCTGTGACCGTTTCATTATCCACCGCCCCCGTGACCATCACTTTGTATTGTTTTAAACTTTTACCCCTGAGCCCTTCTTTCAGAACAATTTATTAAATTTTTTTCTTTTCTTCCAGAATCTAGTTTTCCCCATTTACAAGTCAATACTACTTCTCTTAGCAGTTATTTATACGGCAATTTCAACTAAAACATTTTATTGCCACTTTAGATGTAAGACTGCATATTGATGATTGTGTCGTCTTTGATTAATTTCCCTGATGTTGCAGAATACTGTGAAATGCATGTAAATCACTCGCTATGCTGAGCTGGAGGAAAATGAGTTTACATATTAAGTGAGCTGCCCTATTTAAAGTTTCATTGTTGGAAGAGGCGCACCGTATTCATATATTTTATGAGGACTGTTTATGTGCACAACCAATATTTTTTTGTTGTTCATTTTTATTACGTTTTGACTAGTATCAGAGACCAGTAGTCTTCACTTTTTACATAGGGTATGTGCACACACACTAATTACGTCCGTAATTGACGGACGTATTTCAGCCGCAAGTCCCGGACCGAACACAGTGCAGGGAGCCGGGCTCCTAGCATCATAGTTATGTACGACGCTAGGAGTCCCTGCCTCGCTGCAGGACAACTGTCCTGTACTGAAAACATGATTACAGTACGGGACAGTTGTCCTGCAGCGAGGCAGGGACTCCTAGCATCGTACATAAGTATGATGCTAGGAGCCCGGCTCCCTGCACTGTGTTCGGTCCGGGACTTGCGGCCGAAATACGTCCGTCAATTACGGACGTAATTAGTGTGTGTGCACATACCCATACTGTTAATCCATTAGCAACTTATATTAAAGGGGTTGTCCCAAACACAGGATAGGTGATAACATGCTGATCGGTGGGGGTCCGACCGCTGGAACCTCCACCGATCACGAAAACAGGGTCCTGTTCCTCCAAATGAATGGAGCGGCAGTTCGAGCGTGCGCAGTGCTGCTCTATTCATGGTCTATAGGACTGCCAAAGATAGCCGAGTACAGCACTTAGGCTATGTCTGGCAGTGCCTTAGAGAATGAATGGAGCAGCAGGGCACATGCTCGACCTGCCTCTCCATTAATTCGGAGGAACGGGACCTACATTTTTCTGATCTGTGGAGGTTCCAGCGGTGGGACCCCTACAGATCTGCACGTTATCACCTATCCTGTGTTTAGAAGATAACATTTAATTTTCGGACAACCCCCTGATAAATAGAAGTGGATGGAACCATCCTGTAACCAATCACATATGGTTATTGATGATATCACCACAGCCAGCCTTAGGGGTGTGAAACCAATTTTAGTTACACAGGGTGCTCCAGCCAACCCTACTGAAGGCAGTACTTCAAATGGCCTGACACCCACCTCTTGTCACCCTAACACATACTAAAATATTGTATAGCACTATTTTTTTTATTACTTTATGCATCGATCTGTATTTTCGTCACTATTATTTGAGCACTCTATGGTGCTATTTACATTGTGTGTCACTGCTTTATTGGCACTGTACAGTATGTTATTTTTGCAGTGTCTGGTGGTGGCGGCACTGTATAGCATTGTCATTTAGACATCTGTGTGGGAGTGTTAGTTTGTTACCATACTTTATGGTGCTTGTATGCACCGTTGGGTAAGGTTAGGCGCTCTTCACACTGAGTTTAATGGTCTCCGTTTGACATACTCTGGGAAATGCTACCGACGTCTACCGATTGGCTATTAAGGGATCAGTTTTATGGATACGTCATGAACTCTCTTGACCCTTTTCATGTCGTGACCAATAGACGGATACCATAATAGTTTATGGGTTACGGGTGCAACTGTTAGGCATCTATTTAACACATCTCTCACCGGTAGGCTATAATGGCATCCTTTTAACACATATGCCATGAAAAGCCATTGATTTTACGGATCCGTTTAACATAGTCGGCTTTCACTGCCTCTAGATAGAATAGCGTAGTCTACTACACTAGTCTATCCAGCAAAAAAAATAATGAAAACTACGGTATCCCTGACCGTTGTTTTGGGAGGCCAAAGTACACTTTTCACCTTCGTCGGTTTAATAGAAGCCTTTGGGTACGTTTGACATATGTATGGAGAGTTTTCCCGATGTATATGTCAAATATAAAGGGAAAACACAGTATGAAAGGGGCCTTATTTGTACACTATATGACTTTACATCTTAAGTGGGGGGGTCACCAAGCGAAGGTACTGCACAGGGCATTATCCAACATAAGTCTGGTACTGGGTTATGAGGACTCCCTATGGCCGATTAGATGATGGGAATGATGGAATTGGCAGGAGCGGAGTGACCTGTCCACTATGTGACTAATTGTAAGCTGTATTGGGCTGTATTGCGGCTTATCCCGATTCAAGTGAATGGGGCTTAGCTGTAATACCACACATAGCCTATGGCACAAAGTTCTTCGGTTTCTAACCTGGGACAACCCCTTTAACTTATCTGATATGGCACAGAGACCCAAACAATTCTCAGAAGGAGCGGCAACAACCATTCATAGATTTCTTCGCCTGCAACCTCCCACACTGTACTTCTTTAGAAAGTGCGTTGTTTTAGTACATTGTGTGTAGAACATTTTGTGCATTTTTTGGGTACTTTATTATGAACCATTGACTTCTGCATTCTCCGTATTGATGGCGGACACAGCTCACACGGCTGCTGAAATGTCCCTGACATACCAGAAGATGAGTTAAGGTGGAGGTGGTGGTCTTTGCTGGGGTTTCCCTATCTGTACATCCCTTTTCATATTCCCTATTATTGCATATGGATGCCAGTCATGCTCGGAACTCCACTCTAGTAGCCAGAGTGGAAACCATTGGAGAACGGGTTGGCTGTGTATTATATGGCCACCCATTCATTTGAATTGGCTCTGTGTAGTATAATATTTCCCCTATATGACCACCCGCAGCTTCCTCTGGCGATAACAGCTGATTAGCAGAGGGCTGTACTTATTATGTATTTCCATCTTAGACAATTATGGCATATCCACATGATATGCCATAAATGTCTGAAAGATGCAGGTCCTAGCTTAGGCACCCGCACCCGAAAACAGGGGTCTCCCTTCCCTGCATGTGGGGTGGCCACATCAAGGTGGAGACTGTTTAGAGAGGTGGCCGGGCTTACGGAAACCACGTAACTTTCTCTGCCGGGACTTCCAAAGAAGTGAATGGAAGTCACAGAAACGGCATAGCACAGCGAGCTACACTATTTCCCAAAATGCTACGCTGCTTCCGTAACTGCCATTCACCTATATGGTAATAACGGAAACGGCAAAGCGCAACGATCTACACTGTTTCTGTAAAAACCCACCGACCTCTCCACACAGTCGCCGCCTCCATGCGGTGGACAGCGGCCGCCGTATAATGCGGGTGCAGGGTCAGGGGAACCCTGTTCTCGAGGTAGGTGCGACTCCCAAAGCTGGGAACATATATGTCAGACCCTTATGGCCTATCCTGTGGATTTGCCTTAAATGCGTAAGATGGGAATAACCCTTTAACTACTCTTAGTTCCTGCACCTTAATATAGTGAGAGTGCAGTGAAGAAGCTTCATCTTTCACCAAATATCAAAGCCAAAGAGGCGGCCACAATGGATTTAACCAAGCGGTTGGGTTTGATGTATACGAATTGACAAAGACGTATACACGTGGTGCCAAAGCTACGATGTCCTGTGCTGATAATGATCGGCGCATTACATGGTAACTGACTAACTTATTACAGATACTCTGGGTTATTGTTTTGGCGAATAATACAAGTCCCGTACGGCGTCTTTAAAAGTTCTTTATCTTTGCGACTATGAATCATAACCACTGTCCTGCACCTTCCGTCAACAAAAGCAATCATCTGCCTTAATCCATAACTCATGAACTCCATGTGAATAATGTTCCTGCATAATGTGGTTAATCTTTATGAATGCCAATGAATTCTTAATCTACATTTTCTCCTTGAAAGACGTAGCGTTAAATCTTGGCTCCTTCTATCTAAACTGCCTGTAATATCATCTCTTAAACATCTCTCTCGTGCCGTATTCGCTTATTTCAGGTTGTATCCTGGAGAAAAAAAGACCAATAAAAACCTAAAACCAAAAAAAAGTTTAATAAAAAAAGTACAGTTTTGGAGCCGGCAAGTTGCTGTCTAGCGCTTCTACGCCTTTACACGTTTACATGTGCCACAAGGAAAGGTCGGCTCACAACAACAGGGCGGCAATTTGTAAATCTAATAAGATGAATGCTCCAATATATACAGCAGTTACTAAGTGTGAACAGTCACGGATATAACAACGGAAATGGTAATGGACGAAAGCAGAAGCCGGGAGCAGGGGAAGTGCTCAGAAGAGTCGGGCTAATGAAATTTCGATGTTTGTATGAAAGTGGCGAAGGAGAATTTGCTTATAATTAAAAGGCTATAGAGACACACAAAGGAGGGAGCCATTTCTTAAAGAGGTATACCAGGCGACTCCATAGACCACCAATGTATTAGCGGGGTTATGACAGACCTTTATGGCATATGCACAGGATCATTATATCGGATCGATACCTACATTATTTTTTTCCGATATTATACCACGTCAAAAATATGTTCGACATGTTATATTTAGTCCTTCTATAAATCAAATCCTACATAGCCTTCTTTAAAATAATAATCTTATAAAGGAAAGCGTCTTTAAACAAACTGGGAATTTCCCAAAGACATTTTCTATTCTTGCATAATTAGTGTACGTATTCCCGGATTGATCACCGTGGTGCCAAGCAATTTTTTTTATGTCACTCTCCTTGTCAGACAATGGTCCTTAAAGGGGTTGTCTGAGGTTAGGAAAAAAAAAGTCAGATTTATTTATTTTTTCCCATAAACAGCGCCACTCTTGTCTTTAGGCTGTGCCTGGTATTGCAGCTCAGCTCCATACACTTGAACGGGACTGCAGCAGTGACTGGAGACCCTCACTATTTATTCAGATGGGGTGGTATATTTGGATTATTTAAAATTTAAGATTTTATTTCCAATAATCCGTTTCGTTACTTGGATTTCCATTTTCTAGCAGTAATTTAAACACAAGTAGAATCCTTTCTATTGTACGCGGCCTCCCCCGGCTTTTGCGGAACATTCTCCTGCATTGCTTTCCCTCAATGTCTGTATTGATTTCGTTGTTAGAATGACAAAGTGCCGTAGTTTAGCTCAGTGCCCTTAATAAAAATATATGGAGCTCGGATTTGTCATGGACTTCCACGTCTCTCATACAGTGCGGGATTATGATGAATTAATTCCTCATACGCAGGATTGAGTTTAGCTGAGCAATAATTGCCTGCATTGTCTTTTACTCCTACGGTTACATCAGATCATTAATCTTGTGCGCTTGTGGGCGTGTCCTCAAGGAAACGTTCTGTCAATCATTCTTGTGTGGCGATTCTTCGGCTTCTCTTCTCAGCCGGGATGTAGATAAGAAAATTCAATTGTGTGTTTGAATTGATGTATTCTGTGTACAATGCTGCAGAATGTATTCACACTGTACTGATCTATTTTGGGCTTCTGTTCTTAACTGTTTTTAAAATCTCTGTTTGCAGTCAGTGAGTGGAAACATGTTTCTTTACTTCATTTATAATTAGGGCCTGTTCACATCACCATTCGCTTTCCGTTCCTGGGTTCCATCGGAGGTTTCCGGCGGGTGAACCCCGCAACGGAAAGTGAAAGTGAAACCACAGCTTCCGTTTCAGTCACCATTGATATCAATGGTGACGGAAACATCGCTAATGGTTTCCGTTGGTCACGATTCCGTCAGGTTTCCAGTTTTCCGACGGAATCAATAGCGCAGTCGACTCCGCTATTGATTCCGTCGTTAAAACGGAAACCTGCCGGAATGTTGACGAACGGAAACCATTAGCGATGTTTCCATCACCATATCAATGGTGACTGAAACGGAAGCTGTGGTTTCACTTTCACTTTCCGTTGCGGGGTTCACCCGACGGAAACCTCTGACAGAAACCCGGAACGGAAAGCGAACGGTGATGTGAACAGGCCCTTAGTTAGCCTTTTGACTCCATAGCCATTTTTTTGGTTTTTCATTTTTGGTTTTTCCTCCCAACCCTCCAAAAGCCATAACTTTTTTATTTTTCCGTCGTTAAAGCCGTATGACGGATTGTTTTTTTTGCGGGACGTCTTGGCGTTTCTGTACCATATAATTTACTGGGAAAACTAGAAAATAATCACTTGCAGAGTTTTTCACTGTGAGGGTTAAATAATGTTATATTGTAATAGTATGGACTTTTACGGATATACCAATTAAATATATATGTATTTTTTTATATTGCTTAAGAGAGAAAATGGGAAAAAGTGGTTAGCTGAAGCCTTTTTAATATTAGGTTTTTTGTACATAAAAAAGTAAAAAAAAACAGTTTAAGTTTTTTTTCTTATTAGTCTCCCTAGGGGACTTGAACCAGCGATCATTGGATATACGGCAATACTATTCTATTGAAGTACATCGTGATTTGTCAGGGCTTAATAGGAGTAGAAAGATGGCAGACCTGTGGCCTTCATCAGGCCCCCAGGCTGCCATGAAAACCATCGGCACTCCACGATCGCGTCACCAGGGGGGAGGGGGTGATGGATGGTCGGAGGAGGCCGTCCCCCTCTTTCAAACTATTTAGATGCCGCAGTCGCTATTGATCGCGGCATTTGAGTGGCTTAAATGAGCGGAACCCGTGTCATCCCTGATTCCACCCGTTGCTTTGAGTGTCGACTGTAAAGGGGGTTTTACACTGGGCAATTATCGGGCAAACTATCATCCGTAGAACGCTCGTTGCCGATAATCACACTGTGTAAACGGCAGCGATCAGCAGATGAACGAGCAAACGCTCGTTCATCTGCTGATCGTATATTTTAAAAAAAGTTAAATATCATAATGTATGGGGACGAGCGATCGGAGTAACGACCGCTCAACCCCATCCATAGCTCCTTCTGACAGGAGCAAACGAGCGCCGATCAACAAGCTGTCTCGTTGATCATTGCTCGCTAAATCGGCCGGTGTAATAGGGCCTTAACGTACAACCGACACCCGCTTTGTATAGAGTGGGCTTAGTCCGTGAGCCTGCACTATACTTCCCTTTGCCAGTTATGACGTACCTGTATGTCGGCAAGGGGTTAAAGTTTCAAGAAAACACATTTCTATCAAGTTTAACCAGGAGATGTGAGCATGATCTGGACAAGAGAATAAAAGAAAGCATCTGTTCACACACTGCAGATTTATTGTAGAAATTTCTGTGATTGAAAATCCATTTCACACGAATGAGGTTGTTTCTCCATGTGCACAGATTTCTACAAGCCTCATTCACATGAATAGGACAGTCTCAAACATTTCTGTAAAAAGATCTGCTGTGTATCAATATACCCTAAAAAGCGAACTTCACTTTACAACTGTTGATTTAGTGGAAGGTTTGGAACAAGTACCCTTTGAGGCCTATAGCCAAACATGGAACCCATCATGACCACCTTCAACAGCGAGTTCAGAACATGAAAAACGTATTGTTATATTGGTTTCCGCTCTGTGCCACCTGGGTTCCTAATGCACGGGGATAATATGCACATTAATATCCAGTACACTCAGTGATGTCACAGTACAGGGATAAAGCACACAGTGATGTCACAGTACACATATACTTCACACAATGATGCCCACGGTACAGGGATAATACAGTGAAATCGCAGTACAAAGATAATCTACTAAGTGAGGTCATAGAACAGGGAAATTCACACAGTGATGTCACAGTACAGAGATAATGCACACTGGGATGTCCCAGTACAGGGATAATTCACACAGTGATGTCACAATACAGGGATAATGCACACAGTGATGTCACAGTACAGGGATAATTCACACAGTTATGTTACAATACAGGGATAATGCACACAGTGCTATCACAGTAAAGGGATAATGCACAAAGTGATGTCCCAGTACAGGGATATTGCCACACAGTGATGTCCCAGTACAGGGATAAATCACACAGTGATGTCACAGTACAGGGATAAATTACACAGTGATGTCACAGTACAGGAATAATGCACATAGTGATGTCACAGTACAGGGATAATTCACACAGTGATGTCACAGTACAGGTATAATATGATGCAGAAAGAACGCTAATGCACCGGACTCAAGTTGCAGTTAAAGATAAATGCCAAGACTTTATTCCATAATACATCAGCAATACATGGCAATCTCAAGCCCATCGCTGGTGCATTGGTGTTCTTCCTGTGTCATATTTGTGGCCAAGAGTTGGTGGAACCCGTAGCTTGCACGGAGAGTCCACAACTGGTACTGAGGGATACAATTGAAATGAGTACTTGGATAATACACATAATAATAAAAAATGGCATCATGTGCACGCACATGACAGCACAAGAATAAAACACATAATGACGTTATATGTCAAGAAATATCACCATCCAAACGGCAACATTATAGCACAGGAAACAAATACATAATATTATAATGCGAATGTTAGAATATTATAATATCCGCTCCTCTAGGGGGAGCTCAGTGCATAAGGATTTTTACAGCTTCCATTGAGTTCAAAAGTAGCTGTATGAATTCATATGTATGGAGCTCCCCCTAGTGGTGGCTGCAGGCATCCAGAGTTTTATCATGTACGGAGTCAAAACCTGGATGGGCCCCCCTTAATTTTTCAACTGCTTTGCCAGTTCTTATGTATCAACAGGAGTATATGTCTTGTATATAGTACTGGACAAGAATGAATGGCACAAGCAGGTTATGTCTGGGAGATAGTACTATGCTGGCCTGACCGCTGGCAGATCACTGCCATGTACCAGATGGAAGCCATTTTTTTTTCAAATATTATTAGCTTTTCCTAAAAGGTTCCTTTTTTTTTTCTAATGAACACTGTGCCACCGGCTGATCTACTGCCAGGCAATTCCAACACTGCTGCATCTCCGTGTGTACAGCAAGAAATGCTGAAATAACAAACTCTGCCTGGAAGACGCTTATCTCTATATACGGCCGCCTGGAAGTGGAGCTCTTATCCGATAAATGCAAGTAAAATGATTATTTTCTGCTTTATATTTGCAGTTCATCATCAGGGCAACAATTATAAAGCTGTCTGGAGAGCTTTTACCATCGGCAAGAGTTATGGGCTCTACTCAGGTCTATGATTCTGTGAAATTAGAGGCTCTGTTTTGTGGTATTAAAAGTGCCAATCCAAGAATGTAACAGACTACAGTGCACTTCATGTTCGCTGGGCTCAATCATTATCCATGCGTCAGATGTATATTCAAAAAAAGCAAAAAAAAATCGCAAGATTTTCTAAAAGCGGTAAAATATTTATGGTTCAGGCATGCAGTAAATTAATTATGCATATATTTTTCAGAGAAAATGGCATCCCAGGAAATGTTTCTATTAATAAAATATAACAATTGACTGCGGCTTTAGGTTTAACGTACACTAATTTTTCCTCTTCATTAAATCCAACTGCAAAAAAAAAAAAAGAGGGGTAAAAATGTTCTCCAGCTCCATGTTGGGCTACTAAATGCAGGCCTTGCTGAAAATGCGTGATATACACTGTAGTTGGGAGAATTATTTGTCAAAATAAAACAAAAAATATTTTATGCTACAATTATAACTTTTTGTTAATTTTCATTAAAAAAAAAAATAGAGACCAAACTTTATGTATTTAAAAAAAAAAAAATGTATTCAGCCGATGTTTCTTTTGGCCCCGGCAATCATAAACGATCACGTGACCACTGGGTGTTTTCTACATGGCAGAACTGCTGGGTTTTGACAGACCCAGATTAGCTCTGCCGGTGAATAAAGGGGTTGTCTCATCAGAGACTGACGCCGCAGTGATCAGCTGATGGCCACGGGCCCAGCTCTTGATACCCACGTAATCATCTTATTGTGCCGGGGGAAGCTGCGGCCTGCCAGACCTTTTTTGCATGGGAATTGTAGTATTACATGGCCGCCGTTCAGATAAATGGCCATTCATGTAATACACGGACAGCTTGAGTCTGCGAGAGTGGGAGTCGCTGTATTGGTTCTCTATTCTGGCTCCTAGAAGGGTATCCTGAGCTGGGGAACACCTCTATAAAGTCCATGTGTGCTAATAGGACATATGGACAGGGATTGTCTAATGAACTGGTACTCTAGTGGGTGGTACTATGGGCACTGTGGCTTGTACTGTGGGTACTGTGGCCGGTACTGTGGACACTCTACATGTCCCTCTTTTGGCATAGTATCAACAGGGTTCGGCTGGTGAGGCCCTGGAAGAAACGGTTTGAGAAGCCCTGATATACTCTGACTCCTAGCATGACCTGCCTTCATCAAATGTAATATATGGTATACACTAGTGGTGGGTTACCTCTGGTTGTTATTCTTTATAAACTTAAAAGCCCCCCCATCCTCTGAAAAGCCCCCCCCCCCATCCTCTGAAACTCTCAGCATTCAATATACCCCTTAGAATGACTGACATACCAGTGGTGGATAATTTTTGATTGTACAGCTAAGTCTATGTTCACACCCCATTTTTTTTGCCTACGTTTGACGTATAAATCGGGAAAAACCTGTGGCACTTGTCGTCATATACTTTTAATGATATCCGTTAAATGGATACGTCGTGAACTGGGGTCATGAGAGTATCGAGGTATCTGTTGAACGGATACCATTATAGTCTATGGGTGACGTCGGCCAGTATTAGACATGCGTTTAACATATCCTTTGGAAATAGATTATAATGGTATCCGTTTATCGTATACATCATGAAAGGCTATTAACATGCCAATGAAGTTTACGTTAAACAGTGGCACAGTCTCCCATAGGCTCCCATGTAAAAAATAAAATAAAAAAAAGTATACCGAGTTATATTCAATTTTTTTTAGCGGGATGGAATAGTGTAGACTACTGCACTATTCCAGCCTTAAAGAAAGCTATACTAACATATAACAGTCCGATGGAGGCCAAAAGGATATAATTTTGGCATCCGTCGGGCTAATGGAGCCCTATAAACAAGTTTAGCCTGTACGTTGGGAGCTTTTCCGACTTACCTGCTAAACGTAGGTGGGCAAAAACGTGATGTGAACAGGGCCTGAGAAGTTATCAGCAAGTCTTGCTGGCCTGTGAATTAAAGGAGTTTTCGTAGAGTAAAACATTGATAGCCTATTGAAGTGATGTATGGACAAGCCACTACTTACTGCTGAACGAAAGGGGTCACAGGCCTCATGCCCGCTTCAGTTTTTCTCGTCAGGGTGCTATCCGTTTTAACGGATAGCACCCTGACACATTATTTTCAATGGGGCCATGCACACTTCCGTTGTTTTAACGGAACCGTGCGGCCGTTCTGTCAATAATAGGACAGGTCCTCCTCCTGTCTGTTTTTGACGGAACAGTCTCTGCCTTTTCATTGATTTGGTCCATGAAACAATGGACTGCACAGGGAAGCCATCCGTGTGCGGTCCGTATTTCATGGAACCGTCATTAGCGGCCGTACACCGGCCGACGGAAGTGTGCATGCAAAGTGATGGACTATCCTAGGGATAGACGTAATTATTTAATGCAATGTGTACACCAGTGGTATATAACCAACCGATGGCACTTCTGCTGTTGTAAAACGACGACTACATACCCTTTCAGCCCATGTCTGCCTAACACAATTTAAGAAAAGTTTAATAAAAAGTCTGAAAACTGCTAAACAAACTCTCCTTATTTCAGATGCTTTCCTCATGGCCGTTCTCCTCGGAGACCGTAAGTTCATGTGCGCTGAGACATGACAAAGTAACCCTGGCCTTGCTATAACTTTCTAATACACAAGTCCATGCAGTTCTAGGTGACTTTCATTCCTGGCATGTCATTATGCACAGTGTATCCTCACACACTTCCCCCAGGATTAGAGCCGAGATATAAAAGCATCCAAAATAATATGAAGATATTTGTTGTGATATCTATCTTATCATTGTAAGGACGAGCCTGGAGATTATGTGAGTTGAACCAAGATGTCCCCGAGCCATTGGGGACATCATTATTTTACGGTTATACTTATATTTCTGCAATGATACTTCAACGTCTTCTATGGAGACATTGAATGAGCTTTATTATAAAGGTCTAACAGAAAAGCTGGCCCTAGCAACCAATCACAGCGCAGCTTTCATTTTCTCAGAGCAGTTTACAAAATGAAGGCTGAGCTCTGATTGGTTGCTATGGGCAACAAAGACAGTCTTTTTGCTAGACAGTATTGACCAAGAAGGCCCTTATGAGCGATAGAATCAGCGTCCATGTATAAACACAGGGTCGGGCCGGCACACCAGAGTACCAAACTCTGGCACAATAATGGGCCCGCAAAGGTTGAGCGAAAGACTACCCCATTTGGAGGGGACTTTACAGCCAGGCACTTGTCACTGGGGTCTATTTCTTATTATAGGATGATTCACTAATAACTTATTAGACCTTATTGATTATATGTCCCGTGTTTTTCAACGATAACAACAAAGATTACAATGCAATTATATGCAGACGTGTCTGTAACGTCGAGCCCAAGAAACCCCAGTCCGACAATGTAAACACATCATAAAGAGACATAAGGGGCACTGATTAATGTCAAAAAAATTCCCGTGGTTAAAATTAAAGGGGTTTTCCCAACAACGCATTTATCATTCATCCACTGCTGGGACCCCACGATCTCTAGAACTGGGGTCTTGCGCATAGGGAGAACTTTGATTGGACCGACGATCGAGCATGTGCCCTGCTCAGGGCCTGACTGGGACTAACATTCGTCCCTGACATTTGAAAGCAAAAATGCCCAATTGCTACATTTTCCACAAAAAAAATTACGTCCAGGGTTAAAAAGGGTATGGTTTTGGGAGTGTCGCATCACACGGAGTATGATTTGTCACTAAGGGCCTGTTCACATCAGCGTTTGGAATGGATGAATGGAAAGCCGAAGGAAAATTATCGCTTCCGTTTGCATTACCATTTATTTCAATGGTAATGCTTCCGTTTCAGTATGTTTTTCGTTTGTTTCCCATTCCATAAAGTTTCTGTTTTTTTTTTCACGGAAACAATAATGCTGTCGACTGCGCTATTGGTCCTTGTGAAAAAAAAAACCACGGAAACTTTACGGAACAGGAACAATACCATTGAAATCAATGGTAATGCAAACGGAAGCGCTAGTTTCCGTTCGGCTTTCCATTCATTGGTTCCTCTGACGGAAAGGTTGAACGGAACCGATGAACGGAACCGGAACGCTGATGTGAATATCTGGTATATCATTGGTGTCATGAGAGCCCTCTCCGTTACTTTACGTATGATGTCAGGGACAAATGGTTATATTTAGCTCTGGCATCCGATCCTTAAAGAAGACCTGTCATGTCCCAAGAAATGTTAATCTGCTTCAATACCTGCATTGCTCCTTCCCCCCGACTCCAGCACCGTTTATTTCACATTTGTAGGTGCCTCGGGCCCTTTGCAATCGACCTCTGTTCCCTCTGCATTCAGCCCGTTCATGTTGTAGCCTGATATGCAAATTTTGGAATAAATTGACAGCTGGGCGGTCTCCACCGCCCAGTTGTCAACAGCGCATGAACTTAAGCTGCTCTGACGGGATATGCCATAAATGTCTGATAGATGCGGGACCCTCCCCTATCTCCTGAACGGAGTTCCAGTTGAGACCTGCATTTATCAGACATATCCTGTGGTTATGCCATAAATGTCTAAGATGTGATTACCCCTTTAATCTCGATCTCGGTGGTAGTCATGGCAACTAATATTGCCATAACTCGGACTACTGCTTCCCCACAGCGGCAACATGCATGGTGGAATTTGTGTTCTGAGACGCTCCATACATTGTGCTGATGCCTGTAATTTGACGTCCGCACAGTGTAAGTGAATAAAGCGGGCACAGGGGGTGACTTCCTTCACCATTGTAATTGCACCTACTCAAGTTTGTAAAATAAACCTAGAAAAGAATGATTGCAAATTGGAAGTCTGGGGCACTACAAGTCCCAGCACAACCTAGAAATGAATAAATACACAGTGGTACATATAAGTCACAGCATAACCTTGTAATAAATACACAGCGAAGGACTCGGGCGCTATAAGTTCCAGCGTAACCTAGTAATAGATACACAGTGGAGCACCGAGGTACTACAAGTCCCAGCATTACCAATTAAATGGGTATTCTTACCTTAGAAATTGATGCCATATCCACAGTCTCCTTTTCTCTTTCCAGTCATTATTGTTTTATATGTGATCCCCTCTTAACTACATAGGTAATAGCGTTTTTTGTTTTTACGATCACTTCTTTTGCATTACTCTGTTCTTCCGCTATCAGGAGGATTTCACGTAATGCGTGTCTTTTTAGTCTTTAATCACAGGTACTTTACTAAACAGATTAGAGTGCGCTAAATAAACTTCAGTCAGTGCTTTTCAACAATCTGCGCTTGACATTAAAGTGTAACTAAACGTGTGATAAACTTCTGACATGTCATAGTGACCTGTCAGAAGTTTTGATTGGTGGGTGTCCGAGCACTGAGACCCCCACCAATCGCTAAAACGAAGCGGCAGAATTGCTCGTGTGAGCGCTCATCCACTTCCTGCCTGTTCGGCCTTTTCCAGGGAGAGTCGATGTATCGGAGTACGGGTTCATAGACTTTCAATTGAGCCCGTAGTCCGATACATTGATTTCCGGAAAAAGCCGAACAGACAGGGAGCGGCTGAGCGCTCACACGAGGGCTTCTGCTGCTTCGTTTTAGCAATTGGTGGGGGTCTGCGTGCACGGACCCCCACCAGTCAAAACTTTTGACATGTCACTATGACATGTCAGAAGTTTGTCAACGTTTAGTTACCCTATAATACATGAGAAATACATCCAGACTTTTGAGTGAGAGGTTCGAGAGATGAATTACATTGCACATATGATAGCCTGCCGCTGATGAGTTTGTAGATTGTTCTCTGTAGACGAGTAAAGTTTTCAAGGGACTAAATCCTCTAAACCGTCTTATAGTGCCAAGGGTGTGCATGGTATTTTATGTGTAAAGTTTTTGCTCCTTGTAATGTATGGGGTTCGTTAACTCACACTGCATTTATTGTCCCCGTTTGACATATACCCCAGGTAAAAGTTCCCAACGTAAACGTTAAAAGCTGTGACGGATGCCTTACATTGGTATCCGTCACCCACAGACTATTATGAGATCCGTTAAATGGATACATCATACACTCTTATGATGTTTTCATGACATCCATTTCTGTTAAATGGATCCCAAAATAGTTTATGGGTGACGGATGCCACTGGTCCATCACCCATGACCTATTATGACATCCACTTAACAGATGGAACGTTCATGATGAATACGTTAAACGAGTGCCATTCATCATCTGTAGGCTTCCATGTTAAAAAAATAAAATAAAAATGTATACCAGATGATATACGTTTTTTGTGGGATGCCCCTGGATAGAATAGCGTAGTCGACTATACTATTCTATCCAGAAGAAAAACTGTATCCCTTTTGATTACCGTCAGCCTATGGATACCGCTTAACGTATGAACCGGGATCTTTCCCGACGCATATGTCAAACTTACAGGGGACGAAGTATAGTTTACATTGGTACCATTATTTATTAACTTTTCTTACTTTTTTTTTTTTGCGAGGGGAATAGAAGAAAAAAGCTATTCCATCGTTTTTTGCGTTTTCTTCTAATTCTGTTCACCATGTGATTGAAATAACGTGTAAACTTTACTTTACTGTTTGGGTTGTTATGATAGCAAAAATACCATAGATATGTATTTTTGTTTTCTACTTTGACAAAATAAAACCACTTTTTATGGAAAAGGTGTTTAGGTTTTTTTGTGTTTTTTTTCTACTGTGTACAGTTTTTTTTATTAATTTTGTTGGACATTAATTATTTTTTTAGTCCCACTAGGGGACTTTATTATGCGATGATTTGTTCGCTTATATAATGCTTTGGTATACTTATAGTAAACCAAAGCATTACTGCCTGTCAGTGTAAGGGCTTATTCAGACGAACGGGATATACGTCTGTGCAACGCGTGTGATTTTCACGCGCGTCGCACGGACCTATATTAGTCTATGGGGCAGTGCAGACAGTTGCGTGATTTTTCCGCAGCGTGAGTCTGCTCCGAAAAAATCACGACATGTCCGTTCTTTGGGCGTTTTTCACGCATCACGCACCCATTGAAGTCAATGGGTGCGTGAAAATCACGCATGCCCCACGGAAGCACTTCCGTGGGACGCGCGTGATTCACGCAACAGCTGTGAAAAGGATGAATGAAAACAGAAAAGCACCACGTGCTTTTCTGTTTACAAACATCCAAACGGAGTGTCATAATGATGGCGGCTGCGCGAAAATCACGCAGCCGCGCATCATACAGGGCTGACACACGGAGCTGTTAAGTGCCTTTTGCGCACGCAAAACGGCGCGTTTTTTGCGTGCGCAAAGCTCACACGCTCGTGTGAATCCAGCCTAAAGCTGACAGGCAGTCTATTAAGCCATGTCTCTGGCACAGCCTAATAGACAAACAGCCTTGGCAGCCTCTGTAAACAGCCTCTTAGATTCCACAGTAGCTATTGACCATGGCATCTAAGGGGTTAAACGGCTTAGATCGGAGTTAACGCTGATCATAGCCGTTAGAGCAGGAACCCGGCTGTCATCAGACTGCTCATTCCAATGCACGTTAAAAAAGGCTAATGCATCGGAATAAGGCCCCTTAGTGACGCCATGAAAAGGCATATTGGCAGTCACTAAGGGGTTAATACAGATCAAAAATATAATTATTCAGCTGAAATGGAAATTACTTGAAAGTATCTATAGGACCCCATTTACGACAGATACCAAATGAGAGTTCATTTTGCATCTGCCAGGCCGGTATCTGTTGACATACAATGTTTTTGACTGTATAGAAAAGCATAAATGTACGAAAACGTACACCGCACCGTATGTTTTTTTTATAATCAGGGGAACCTGCATGTGACTTATACCACTATATGTCTATCCAATGGCGTACTTTGGAGTCTTCTTTCTGAGGTATTTGTCATAAAATACTCTTGATGTCCTCCTCCAACAGAAGCCTAAGGGTATGTTCACACGGCAGCGTCCGTAACGGCTGAAATTACGGGTATGTTTTCAGGAGAAAACATCCCCGTAATTTCAGCCGTAACGGCATGTGCAGGCTCTTGAACGCCGCGTCCATTACGGACGTAATTGGCGCTGCTTTTCATTGGAGTCAATGAATAACGGCTCCAATTACGCCCCAAGAAGTGACAGGTCACTTCTTTGACGCGGGCGTCCATTTACGCGCCGTCATTTGACAGCGGCGCGTAAATATACGCCTCGTGTGAACAGACAAACGTCAGCTCATTGCTTTCAATGGGCAGATGTTTGTCAACGCTTTCAAGCCGCAATTTTCGGACGTAATTCGGGGCAAAAACGTCCGTAATTAGTGTGTGTGAACATACCCTAAACGTGATGTGAATAGATCCTTATTTCCAATACTTCCATTTATTGCCCGGCCAAAAGAGTAATTATCCTGGACCGTGCAGTGGCTCTGCTGTTACTTAGAAGACACTAACAGGATGGATATGAGGTGTGACAGCCCTGTTCTCTTTTTCTACGAGTAGTCCAAAGCACAGCCACTGAAGACTCAGGAGGGGGAATACACTGCCCGCTGCTAAACTTTCTGTTTTTTGCAAGTCAGCATCTAATAAGAATTGTATTAATAAAAGCTTTGTCTCCTTACCCAAACATAAAATGCAATGCCCATGCATGAGTTGTCTATGGTTATCTCAATAAAATACTTTGTTTTTACTTTTTATTCGACCAGTATGGGTTTTCACCATATTTTTTGTACGGGCCATTTATATACGTATACAAGTTACTCTTGTCCTCCTTTAGACATCTCTTTTCAAGACTAAATATGTTTCATAACTTAGATTCTCCATGCCCCTTAGTAGTTTAGTTGCTCTTCTTTGTATTTTATCCAACTTCAGGGCATCCTTTTTATAAACTGGAGCCCAGAACTGAGCTCCATATTCTAGATGTGGCCTTACTAATGCTTATTAAGTGGTAATATTATATCCCTGTCCTGTGAGTCCATGCCTCTTTTAATACACGACAATATCTTGCTGGCCTTAGAAGCAGCTGATTGACCTTGTGCTGTTACTAAATCTATGATCCACAAGTACACCCAGATCCTTCTCAACAAGTTAATGCCCAAACACTCCGTGTGTCCGAGTTGACCTGTAAATTATGAACATCTTCTATAGACTGAACAATGCTACATAACTTGGTGTCATCTGCCAAACTTGAAACAGTGCTATTAATCCCATCCTCTATATCATTAATAAATAAGTTGAATAATAGTGGTCCCAGCACTGAACCCTGGGGTACACCACTTATAACCGGTGACCATTCAGAGTAGGAATCATTGACCACAACTCTCTGGATACGGTTCCTTGAGACAATTTTCAATCCAATTACAAACTATTCTTTGTTAACCTTTAGTCCTTAATTTACCCATTAGGTTTCTATGAGGGACAGGGTCAAACGCCTTTCCAAAGTTGCCTAGATTTATCCAATTTTTACAACTGGATATCTCTGAATATCTACGTCCTTGATTTACTCTTCTTGTTATTCAGTAATAGTTTTTGTATCATTATACTGTAGTAAAGTCCAATCCATCCCTTTACATTTCCTCAACGTGCCGCTGAGATCCGGTAGTCAGCAGGTGTCCCAAGTGGTCAAGGCTGAAGGACACCGATTGTCCGAAACTCCATAGATGATATTTTCGCAAAGTAATTAAAAGTGTTACGACTGTAACAATTGTGTTCATTTAGCTAAGGAATTCATGAAAAGGCCTCCGTCACTTGGGAACGCCACAGTTACAAGGGTGATATTTCTGTAACAATCAGTGTGGGTTTCATCAATACCAAGGTAAGACTTTTAGTCAGCCCGAGAAATCTCACTGAAGCGAAGCTGGCAGCTTTACGAGAAGATTAATTGATTTGATAAGACCCTACAGCAGTATGATCTTTTTTTCCCCCATAGTAATCCCACCAGGTGTTACGCTCTTTCCCTTTAAGATGTCCTAATCTACAGCGAGCAGCGACATTAGGACCCGCTTTCAAATTGTCTTAAGAAACGGATTTGAGATATATTTGTTTCACAAGTAAGATGGTTTGATAAATGTACAAATGTAACTTTCATCTGTTTCGAATGACGGCTTAGTGCTGAAACGCGTGTGATTACCGCTTCTTCAGAAACCGGCAGCTGATTGAGTTTAGCATGAGGTCTGAAGATCTGTGGCTGGAAATCACTCTGTACACAATGTTATTTGTGCATTTGTTTTACGCCGGACAGATCAATAGTATTTTATTTGCAATAACCAAGCCATACAAGAGGCTTGAAACGAGGCACCGGTGATAACAGCAAAAATAGCAAATCATATTACTAAAATATCAATATGTAACAATCCGCTTTATGACCTGTCCCTAATGCAATCATTAAAGGGGGCTCACGACTGCTGATATCAGTCACACATATGTATGTAGATGTTCCTGAAGGGTCCCTGAACAGGACATTTGTAAGATAAGTAGTGATTATGGGGGCAGGGATTTTTCTAGACTTCTAGTCAATAATCACATAGAAAATATTACATTCAACATCTACCCAGCCTGAAATGGCTGATAACAGGAAGCAATATATTCTATTCTTTGGATACATCTTGTATCCATACACGTGATGAGTATTTATACTGTTGTGGCTTACATATGAGGGGTTAATTGTTGTCAATCAATATACATTGAGAAATATCCTATCTATCTGTCGATCGATCGATCGATCTATTTTGTGACTCTTCTACTTCTCCATAACATCCATGTTTAGTTGCCAACATTGATATCCCCATAGTGTTGCGTTACACTGTCACCAGGGTTGAAGCCTATACAATTTACCACTGAAGACGAGTCCCAGCAGTGCTGGATATTCCGACATGCGACAAAATAATTCTCCAGACAGTATTAATAATGGAATATAACTGTGAGGCCATGTTCACATGTTCAGTATTTGACATAGGCAAATCCAACGTGGATTTTTCGAAGAATCTGCACCAGAAATCCAAGGCTGATGCTGTGGATGTGCCAGCAGATCTGAACAGATTAGCCCCATTGTAATTTAATGAGACTATTCCGCTGCTTTTCCGCATGGAATCTGCGCAAATAATGAGCATGCTGCAGATTTTTAAATCATTATTCCATGCAGATTTATTCTGCTGCATGTGAATAAGGGGTTACAATTCATTGGATGTAGAATGTCAGGGGATTGGATGAGGATTTAGGTGCAGAATCCACTCCAAAATCCTCATCAGGTTCTGATAGTGTGAACATTGCCCAAAGCAGGCCACAAACTTGAGAGAGCGGTTAGCCAACAGCTTTTTCTATCGACTCCACCAAAAACATTTTATTGAATATTTAACAGCAGTGCGGGGGAATTCAGTGATATCTTGTGGATCTCCACAGTCGAGTGTTGTGTGCTCAGGATTTTTCCTGATCGTTCTTTAGCCAGGGATTGTTACTTCATCTGATAAGCGATGCCGTTCACTTCACCTATGGAGATATTGCCATTGTGTTTAATGTCCCTCTACTTCCTGTCATGAGGAGGGTCCTTAAAGGGGTTTTGTGGGGACCAGCATTTACTATCATTGTAGTCACTGTAGTTTGTGAGTACACACTCTAATCTACTTTCCTGTCCCCCGTCTCGCTGAATCTGATATTTTCATCGATTTTTATAGCGCTGGCGGGGCTCTGAAATTCTAGTTGCACGACCTTCTTTGATGAGAATTCGACATGTGACCAACCCCACTGTAATCCATGTACAAGCAGGAGCAGTAGTAGATGGGGTACAGCGGGGCCGGTCACGTGACGAAGAGTCGTATTGTCATCAAAGAAGTCTAGATTTCCAGTCACCCGCCAGCGCTATAAAAATCTATGAAAATTTCAGAATCAGCGCGTCAGGGGACCGGAATGTATATTAGTGTGCTCACATATTGCAGGGACTACACTGCTAATGGTTTTTTGGCCCCCACATAACTCCTTTAAAGGGGTTGTCCAATTTATGAAACCCATTTTCATACACCCTATTATGGAATTCTGAGGGGTCCCTTGTACAGGATTCTCATCTCTTGACCAGAGAGGAGAGCGGTTACAAAGAGCGCTGGAGGACCTGTCCTGTTTTAAACAGACAACCCAGTGATCTGAATGGGCACTGTGTAATGCTTAGTTTCTTCCGTGGGGGCGCTGCAGGGAAATTGAACACTTCCAGGTTTCCCCCAGCTTACAGCTGATCGCTGGGGATCTCAGAAGGTGGTCACTATCTTGTCAAGGGACCTAAGTAGGGATTGTCCAAAGTAGAGAACCCTTTTAAGTGCCTTGATGCTTAGAATGCAGACAGGTGGCACGGCCTTGATCGGCGTTTATCTGTTCTGCATAGCCAGTGTAACAATGATCCTCAGCTCTTTCTATGCACTGGTAGCCTTGGCAATGTCATCACTAACTTTCTTGGGATACAAACCTAGAGGTCTGATTTTAGGGCACACATCAATGGTGGCCCAACCCCCTCACATTGCATCTCCGACAAACAACTTTTTTCACTGGGGTCAAAATTATGAGGCATATCTGTACCTGACTAAGGGGCTCTGCCTTTTTTGCGGTCTGATGAATCTGAAATTTCGGGGCTATTGCAGACAGTGGCACTTCCAGTTGGAAAACGTAATGAGAAAGGGAGTGCATCTTGCATTTTTGCGAACTAGTTAAAGAAATGACAGCGGAGCTCTGATTAGTTGCTATAGGAAAGAGCGTAGTGAGGCTCTTTATGTTCAGTCTGCAGTACTGCATTTTGCCGTATTCATGACCACTAGGTGGCACTGTTTGTTGGAGATCATCTTGTGCTGTAACAGTTACTTTTCAATTCATGAGCCGGCACCTGCCTCTTACATTGATGTGATATCTCCAGCTATGAAATATTGACTTTGCATTAAACAGTCTACAGTCCGTCACTTACCAGGCATGCTTGCATGTGTAGTCCCTCATCGGCTGCGAAGTAAAAAGATGACTACTCCTTAATATGAAGGATGTCTTATTTTCCACAGTGCTGACTTTATCCAATCTATTCCCCTAGATAAAATTTCTATTCATGTGTGCAGGCCGGGATATTGATTTGTATAAGCCTATCGGAGATTGCGTTATGATCTGCTGTGGAGAAGTTGAATGATCACACACGTCTGAATAAATTGAAGAGGTTTGGAATGGCGCTATGCAGGCTTTTATGAGTCATTCAGTAGGGAAGCCGAAGACTATTTCTCCAAAACGTTCCATATTTAAAAAATAAAAAACCCTCAATACCATTGAAGTATAATTGCATTAGCAGCTCATTGGTTGTTTTGAAACCATTTCCAGGGTAATATATTGAATGATATCCCAATAACTTAATATCTCTAGTCGCGGCTCTATACTGCACTTCCGATCCCCCATGTGAACCGTCCATATAATCAATTTGGCCGCTGATGTGACTGTGAGCCACTCATTGTAAATGTAATACGTGTTGGAGGAATCTGGCTGCCTTTTAGATTCATGATTCCTGCGGGCAGGGCCGCCATCAGTCATTTCTGGGCCCCATACAGCCAAGGAGTCTGGGGCCCCCCTCACTATTGGGGCGGGCACAAAGTAAAGGGGTGGGAGGTAAGGCAGCGGTGAAAAGCAAATTAGTAGGGCCTGTTTGGAGGGGCAGGGCAGAGACAGCTGGTGAGTATCAGAGGGCAAGGTGGAGAGACTAAGTGCCAGGGCTCAGTGGGGGATTTCTGGGAGAGCAGAAAGTGGCATGAGGGCTCCAGTGCAGCCCGTAGGAACGGGCCACCCCATGGCCGGTGGCGTACTATAGCAGGGCAGGGAGGTATCTCTGTGCTCTGCAATCTACTAGCGCCACTGTAGCTACCTGAAGGCGTGAAATCCCTGTGTGGCCGGGGATTCCGCTCCTGGAGTGCTCCGCTTGATGTATCTGTCCGTATATATGGACAGTGACATCAGGGGCAACTCCTGAAGGGGAATCCCCGTCCACAGCGTTGCCGACTCTGTGACCGGGGATTCCACTCCAGGAGAAGCCCTTGACGTCACTGTCCATAAATGGACACAGACGACAGGGACTTCTCCTGGAGTGGAATCCCCGGTCACAGCATCCGCAACGCTGTGGACGGAGATTCTGCTTCAGGAGTTGCCCCTGATGTCACTGTCCATATATGGACAGGGACATGAAACGGAGCACTTCAGGAGCGGAATCCCCGGCCACAGGGGGATTCTGCTCCTTCAGGGAGCTACAGTGGTGCTATCTTCAAGGGGGCTGTGTGGCACTACCTGCAAGGGGGCTGTGGGGCACTACCTACCAGGGGGCTGTGGAGCACTACCTATAAGGGGGCTGTGGGGCACTACCTACGCGGGGGCTGTGTGGCACTACCTACGAGGGGGCTGTGTGGCACTACCTACGAGGGGGCTGTGTGGCACTACCTACGAGGGGGGCTGTGTGGCACTACCTACGAGGGGGGCTGTGTGGCACTACCTACGAGGGGGCTGTGTGGCACTACCTACGAGGGGGCTGTGTGGCATTACCTACAGGTGGAATCTGTGAGTGACGGGCTGCTGGTCATTTTACTGTGAGGGGGGGCTGATGGTTATTTTACTGTGAGGGGGGGCTGATGGTTATTTTACTGTGAGGGGGGCTGATGGTTATTTTACTGTGAGGGGGGCTGATGGTTATTTTACTGTCAGTGGGGGCAGATGGTCATTTTACTTTGGGGGGCTGATGGTTATTTTACTGTGAGTGGGGGGCTGATGGTCATTTTACTGTCAGTGGGGGCTGATGGTCATTTTACTGTGTGGGGGGGCTGATGGTTATTTTACTGTTAGTGGGGGCAGGTGGTCATTTTACTGTCAGTGGGGGCTGATGGTCATTTTACTGTGGGTGGGGGGCTGATGGTTACTTTACTGTGAGTGGGGGGCTGATGGTTATTTTTAAGTGAATGGGGGCTGATGGTCATTTTACTGTCAGTGGGGGATGATGGTCATTACTGTGAGTGGGGGGCTGATAGTCGGTTTCCACCTATGAGCTACAATTGATAGGAGGCAGAAAATACCTGCGGCACCGGTTTGGAGCTTTCTTGCCTGCATATTTTGCATTCGCTTCAACGGCTTAAAAAAAAAGGTCAAACAACGCTGTCCATTCCTGAAGAAATTTTGAGGCAGATTTTTTTTTAGTGTAGTGCTTGTTTTTAGCCGTTTTATGTCTTTATGCCCTGAGGAAATGTTATTTTTCCACTGGTGCCTCGAGTCCGAAAATGTTGGGAAATTCTGTACTAGGATCACCCCGGCCGACGCAAGGGTCTCGTCGTGGAGCAGCTCAGTTCATCGTGGGAGCGGGGCCTAGGTGAGTACAACTTTTTTGTTTGTTTACAAGGGGGAGGTGGGGTCTGTATGGCACGATCTACAAGGGGGAGATGGGGGGATGTATGTCACGATCTACAAGGGGGAGGTGGTGGGATATGGCACTATCTTCATGGGGGGGCTGTGTGTGGCAGGAAGGGGAGGGGGCATTATACTGTGTGGAGGCCACTAAGTGGACATTATACTGTGTAGGGGCACTACAGGGGGCAAAATACTGTGTGGCACATAGGGGGCATAATACTGTGTGGGCACAATTAGAGGACAAAATACTGTGTCCTTGAAGGGGTTATGATATATTACTATTATACTGTATGTGGGGGAACTAAAGGGGCATTATACTGTGGGAGGGCATTATATTTCTTTTTTATGGGGCATTTTTTTTATGATGAAGTGGGGCGCCAAAAGATAGTTTCGCACGGGGCGCCATCTATCCTAAGGCCGTCCCTGTCACTACCCACCACAGGTTTGAAGGCTATGTAAACCTTTGAATGTGTTTTTTGTTGTTTTACCAGTCTGTTTGGTGCTACTTTGTAAATACTTTTTATTAAAAATTATTTTTACTTTATGAGATACAGCTGCTTTGTATCATGAACTGAAACCTTTATCGGTCAGGTCAGCGGGTCCTGCGTGTCCCTGTTCATAATTTAGATTTGATCGATAACAGGTGGATCCTGACCCGCCGACACTGAACCCATCAGTCCCACAGACCTGACGGATACAGGTCTCAGCGCACGATACAGTTGCTCTGTATACAGGATACAAAGCAGCTCTATCTCAAAAAGTTACAATTATTTTTAATAAAAAGTATTTACAAAGTTTCATAACACACACATAAACTTTTTCATATATAAAAAAAAAGAGGTGTGCACAGCCTTTAAGATTCCTCCCCCTAGTACAATGTCTCCTTTAGTGTCATCCAGCCTCCATTATTATCTCCAACCCACTACACCATCATCTCCCTGTCCACATGGTCATCTAACCCCCCCCCCCCCCATAGAAAGCAAGGGTCTTACCCAGGTCTGTATGATCATCCGGACACTGAAGCACCACATTGTATCACTAGCAGCGACGGCTCTTGTCTGCTGTGCTGCGGGACAATAAACCTGTCTTCTCCCTCCGCTACACAGCACAGGAGATAAGAGGTAAGAGCTGCTGCTGGTGATACAAGACCATGAAGCAGAGCTGAGAGTGTATAGTACCGACATGGGTAACATTGCTTTTTATTGGGGGGATGTGATGTGAGGAGGACTTCTGCTGCCGCTTGACGGCTCGACCGCATTCAAACCTCCCGCTGCTTTCATGATGTCTCCCTCCTCGTCGTCTCCACACACGCTGTCAGGCCGCTGTGGAGGAGGAGGGGCGGGCTCTATGTGAACAGGGGCCCTTATGATTTTACTTTGATACAAAGAACGGGCCCAGGCTCCGTGATGGGACCTGTTCCTTTCACCAAAGTGAAATCATAAGAGCCCGTAAGCAAATGAATTCCAGCAGTGGAGCACGGGTCCCTGTTTTTTCAAATATATGACCGGGCCCGTGACGGCAGTACCGCCAGTACTGCCCTGATGGCGGCCATGCCTGCGGGTGAGGTATAGATGAAATAGGGAAATGTAGGTCATAGGTCTTGTATACTAAAGGCTTAAGTGATTATTTAGGAGATTGAGGGGGGTTCACACACTTTTTAAAATTACAATTTTTTTCTGTTTTGTCTCATCTAACAAAAAAATATTTAATTGTGGGGCTACCCCTTTAATGGGCTCTATGTATAGACTACAGATAGCTACCATACTAACCAACCCTAAGGGTTTGTACACACAGGGCGAATACGCTGCGTAAAAGCACACATCGTATCCGCCATGGGCGCCGCAGGGAATTCCGGACGTAAAAACGCACCAAATTGTGGTGCTGTTTTTCGGCCAGAATGTTTGCTGCGGAAAACTGCGCATAAAAATACAAAAGCTTCATTCTTGTGTAGCCATGGCGACGCGTCCCTCTGCAGGCCGGCCTCCTGGGATGGTTTTTTATCACATGGGACCGCTGCAGCGCGTTTTACCTCCCCATTGAATTCAATGGATAAAACCCGCAACAAATAAACAGTGATTACGCAAATACAACTGCACCGCAGGTAAATTTCTGAGCGTTTTTTTCCCGCTTAGCATTTACGCAGCGTGTGGATGAGATCGGTTCAAATCTCATCCAGTTTGCTGCCACTGCAACAAAATACGTTGTGGAAAAGCCGCAGTATTTACGCTACGTGTAAACTCACCCTAAGGCTATGTTCACACGGAGTATTTTGGGGGAGGAATATCTGCCTCAAAATTCCGTTTGGAACTTTGAGGCAGATAGTCCTCTCCCTGCACGCCGATTTTCTCGGCAATTATCGCGCCGTTTTTCGCCCGCGGCCATTGAAAACGGCGAGAAATACGCTTTCTCCTGCCTCCCATTGAAGTCAATGGGAGGTCGGAGGCGGAAGCGCCCGAAGATAGGGCATGTCGCTTCTTTTTCCCGCGAGGCAGTTTTACTGCTCGCGGGAAAAAGACGCCGACGCCTCCCATTGAAATCAATGGGAGGCGTTCTCGGGCCGTTCCTGCCGAGTTTTGCGACGCGGTTTCCGCGTCAAAAAACTCGGCAAAATACCCCGTGTGAACATAGCCTAACAGTAACCGGGCTGATTTTCCCTGTAGGTGGGGCTGCCAGTAGGGCAGAAGGACCCCACTCCCTTGTTGATGCGTCTAAAGCGTCACCGGCTAAGATCAGAGTTTCCTCCAATCTTGTCCGATGCCATGGGGTGTCAACTGTCAATCACAGCCCCTACACAAGTGATCGCGTGGGCACAGCCGATGTGCCCCATGATCACAATGCTGTAAATGTATGGCCGTGCATGCTTTTAAAGTTGAGGGGAGGCTAGAAAGGGTTAAAGGCTTCAACCCAATATAAGTGGAAGGACATAGACACGATCTTTCCTCTACACCTGTGGGCGGCTGCTTAATAACTTCTGCTCGTTGATACAATGATACTTCAATTTTCTGAAATGTTCCCCATCTTCAGACGCTGATTGAATTCTTGTTTGGTTTACTGGAAGGAGCGTTAGATTAAATTAACAAGTTTTGTTCTGCTTCAGAGAAGTGACCCTCCGCCACCTTCAGTTTGTAGAAATAATCATCCTTTCAGTGATTTATTGATTGGATTTGTAGCAACACATCGCAGATGTCAATATGTTTCAGTCATAGGTCTTGCGGTTCTAATAGTCTTGCGCTTACCACGGTCTGTTTGTTCACAGCGAGCCAATCCCTGGCTCAGGTACAGCCGCCGTTAACTGAAGGGTTAATACAATGGGCGATCTAATCACTGGCTGGGCTGACCTCTATTTTAGAGATAGGTAGATACAGTCCCTTTTAGTGATGGTGGAGCGTCAATGAATGACTGCACTCTACAACATATAAAACATACGCCCCATTAGGAAAATGCTAAGATATACATTTTAGGCCTCATGCACACTTCCCACACCGTTTTCACGTCCGTTTTTGACGGATCCGTGTGCCCGTTTTAGCGGCCGTGTGCACTCCGTGTTTCCGTTTCTGAAGGCTGAGCATGGTACTGTCCAGGGTGCTGAAAGAGTTAATGGGCTGCACTGATCGGCGGTAACTCTTTCAGCACCCTGGACAGTACCATGCTTGGCGCTCGGAAAATACAATTTTAATGAAATAAAAAAAAATAAGTTCATACTTACTTTCCTCCTGTCCGGCCTCCTGGGATGACGTTTCATCCATGTCACCGCTGCAGGCAATCACAGGCTGCAGTGGCGGTCACGCACGTCAGGATGACGTCAGAAGGCCGGCCTCCAGGGATGACGCTTTATCCCACGTGACCGCCTCTGCAGCCAATCACAGGCTGCAGCTGCCTCTGCAGCCAATCACAGGCTGCCGCGTCATACAGGAAGGTCGGACTGGAGGAAAAAGAGGGACTCGTCACCAAGACAACGACCGGGTACATATGAACAGCTTTTTATTTTATTTTTTATCAGCAGCCTCTTTTCTCTATCAGCGATTGATAGAGATAAGTGGCTGCCGATTAGTGTAATATATCTGTAATGTATTTCTGCCCGCCCGGCCGTTGCTAGGCAACGGCTCCGTCACACACGGACGGCACACGGATGCCTTCCGTGTGCCTTCAGTTTTTTTGACGGACCCATTGACTTGCATGGGCGTCACGGTCACGGAATCTCGGACCAAAGTAGGACATGCTCTACTTTGGAACGGAGCAACTGGACCGTCAAAAAAACTGAATTGTGCATGGCCCCATTGAAATGAATGGGTCAGGGTGCGAGCCGTCAGAAAAACGGCTAGCACCCTGAACGAAAACACTGAAGTGGGCATGAGGCCTTAGGTTAATATATGTATTAATAAAAAAAGTGATTAGTTCTAGAAAAATGAGTATACATTCTCAATCACCTGTGCAATGGATGTGATGTGAATGCCCCTAATCTTAAAGGGGTAGTCCAAGATTAGAAAAACATGACTACTTTCTCCCAGAAACCGGACCACATCTGTCTATGGGTTGTATCTGGTATTGCAGCTCAGCACCATTGAAGTGAATGGGGCAGAGCTGCAATACCAGACACAACCTGTGGATAGGTGGGGGGCTGTTTTTGGAAGAAGGCAGACCCGTTTTTCTAATCATGTTCACCCCTTTAATAACACTATAACACAATAATCTGATGGGTACATAAAGACATAGATATGAGCTAGATAGATTTAGCTGTTTAGGTGACGTTGGTGTTCGCAGTGTGCTGTCGCCATTTTCTTGTGTGCTGTATAAATTTGCAGTCACAGGCATTTTTGCACCTGTATACACATTTGTTGGAATTTGCTGTTCAAACTTTTGTGTTGTTTATGTGATTCATATGTGTGGGGTTAGTAACTGCCTTCATGTTTTGTTTAATGCTGGTTCCTACCTTCCCCGGATATATGTAGGCTTAGTCCCAGTTCTGGGTGTATGTGCAGAGTAGGTCCCCACCTATAGAGGTCGCCTTGTCGTGGCAGGTGGGCTCACACAATTTGATCAAAATGTGCGCAAAGAACCTCCCTATTGTAAGTAGATTTAGCAGTAATGCATATTTATTTATGTTTGGCGGCTTAGGTGACATTGGTGTTCATAGAGTGCTGTCGCCATCTTCTTGCATGATAGATGGACTGTGATTTCAGAAGCGTTACATTGCTGAGTCTTCAACAAGAGGCGTTCTGGTCAGGGAATCCAGACACCACAAGTCTGACAACCCTATAATCCCCGTGACAACAAGAACTTTAAAGCAGCTCCAGTCCCTGGAGCTTCGCTGATGTAGCCTTCCCAGGCATAGATAGCAGCTGGGACTCTGGCTGTAAATGTCTTGCAAACGCTAGGGGAAAGGGCCCCCAGGCTTTGCGTCATGAGTGCCGCAGCGGTACCTGTCCATATATGGACAGCTACGGCACTGAAGCTTCCCGATGATTACGTTTAATGGAGGCCTGTGGCGGATGCCATACAGTGGCATTCATCACCCATAGGTCCCCATGTTAAAAACATCAAAAACAAATGTATTCTGTGTGGGCTCAGGGGGGCTCTCTGGTGACAAATTGTATTGCCAGAAATACAACGTATGGCCGCTGAGCCCTCTGCCTGCAGCGATCACATACTACGTGCATGTAAACAAGCACTGGGACTTCTGCCGGAGTGACAGCGCTGGATCGCCGTGAGCAAGGGTAGGTAAGTATTCCTCTTTTTTGTTTTATTTATTTAATTTGCAGCCCCTAAGAAAAAATTTTCACGTCCCGGGTAACCCCTTTAAAGGGATATTCTGGTTATAGATATTTTGGACCCCTAGAGCCCCAAAAATTGGGGTCTGTGTCTGCCTTTGCAGAACGGGGTCCCTATTTATCAGACATTTTTGCCATATCCTACGGTTTTCTTTCGTCTGATTACCCCTTTAACTTTCTGTATGTTTCTGAAGTCATTGTGTCTTTTGCTTTTCCTCATGCAGATGTTTTATTACTGACCTCTTCGGATGGTCTTGTCCATCGTATCCTACAGTTTATTTCCGTTTTAAAGTAAACTCCTCTTCTCTTGTCCCATAGAGACGCATGGCGCTCAGATTAATCCGTTTTCTGCCAAACGGTGGCAGGACATTAATCTTTCCCAAAAGGGATGTTGGAAGTTTTCCTGTCGCAGCCTTGTAGGCTAGAAAAGTACCTGCGGCCTCAGGGATTTAGCAGGACACATACTGAGCCCCCCTCCCCCGTCCTTTAGTCTTGTGGCGTACCTTAACCATTTCTCTGCTGCATCTTGTCTCCACCAATATGAACACATCTCTATGAATTATTGAGGATAATACAGGATCTGTGATTTCTATTCACTGACTGTCCTATTGAGTTCAATACTCCACACCATATATTTCCTCACCTTATATTATTAAAGTCGCCATAAATTAATTACGTATTTTGGAACATTATTTACTAGTGAAATCGACGTATGTTAATCTTACGATGGCGCTGACATTCTGAATGCCTTAACTTTTTGTCCTCCATTTTTAATTGATGGGGAAGCAATTCAGTGTCAATTAATTTTAGCCTAAATTAGAAATTTTAACAAAAATATGAATTAACTGCTCAATTCATCTTGTATCTAGTAGATAATGGAAGGCTATTCCCGTAAGTCATATTTGTTCCTCCCCTTGGTAGCAGGAGGCACTAAGTGAGGACTCCTGCCGCCTGAGGAAACTCTACAATCTATATGGCGGACGAAAACTGGACTAATATAAAGGTGACTAATACCAAGGACTGGCGCTACATCTCATGCTATGGGGCCCATGGGGGCAGGGTGTCCAGCCATGGTTGGTCTTATCTCCACCGCCATGAGGTAGTGAGAACCTGTGCATGACTATCCTCTCCAGAGGAACTACATGGGTAACATACAAGGCCACTGGAAATTGGCCCGAGGGTCACAAGAAAGGCGTGGAGTGGGAAACAAGAACCAGGCCCTTCTGTCCTATGGGGCTCCCTCATTAAAAATAGATTTACTTCTGTCGGAGATTCTCTAGAGGACCGTCCACTCTCCCGACATGTCTGTTTTAGCAAATAGTTGTACACTATTCTTCATAAAATAACAATTCTGCAGCATATTGCCGTTCCTTTTTTACTCCTCCTGGAAATGTATGAATAAATTGACAACTGAATGATACCGTTCCCCGTTTGATGGGGCGTGTCCCCAAACAGTCTCAGTCTGACTGGGGAATGGTAATACCTAGTTGTCAATTTATTCATACATTTCCAGGAGGAATAGCAGAGGAGCTGCACAACAAAAAGTTTCTAAGAAAAGATGCATCGGAGCGGTTATCTTATGGGGAATGCTAATTTTTACTAACACAGACATGTCAGGAGAGCTGACCGGTCCTTTTTGAAGTGCATGTTCACCTTTTGTATACAAAAATGTTTTGACAGCATTTATGCATCATTTATGGATCCCCTCGCTTATAGGGACTAATGGAAACATAATGCATGCTGGCAGCTCTGGTATTTCTTCCATTCTTTAATGGAGGACGAGTTTTGATGTTCCATTGCTCTAATTTCATGTGCTATGTAGGCACAGTAATGTGAAGGGGACCCTATACATTTTTTAGGTCATATTACTATGTGCATAGAAGACTATAAGGGAGATAATGTGTTGCCCCTTTCACAAGTTCATTGTGTTTTTTAATTGTTTTATTGGGTTGTTTTTTTCTATGTATTTTCCAATTCCACTTTCAGTTGTTTCCGGCTTTGGTACTTGACCAGGCGTTCTTTACAGTTTTCTGATTTTGTACCCATTGGATACCTTTCATTTCGCCTGCAGGAACTGCGCAAAAGCAGATAAGAGTTTTATACCAAACTTTCATCTGGGATTGCCCAGGTTCTGGATGACCAGGAGACTAGCGCAGGTGCAGTGTGCTGCAGAGCAGGTGGCGAACTGACGTGTTAATACATACCCCTCCATCTGTGGCTATTTTATGGATGGAAGCAGCATACGGTCTGGACAGAAAGCTCAGCTTACAAGAGGGCATGGCTTCACGGATAAAGAAAACGGTGCTGAACTTGGAAATGTATATTTTAGTAAGTTGCCTGTAATCATATTTCACACACATTAGTTTAAATGATAGAAAAAGTGGCCAACCTCTTTAAAGAGGAGCTGTCACCTCTCCTGACATAACTGTTTTAGTAGTAAACACTTTTATTCCCCATGAAAAAACAGTACTTTTCTCTACATTGAGCCGCTCCTCTGTTATTCTTCCTGGAAATGTATGAATAATTAAAAAACTGGGCATTACTATTTTCCTTGTCAATAGGGAAATGTTATAGTTTGATATTGTCAGCACTGATTGGACTGCGTCAGATTGTGTAGGGACCGACCCTATTGACAAGTTAATATAGTAATGCCCAGTTCTCAATTCATCCATATATTTCCCAGAGGAATAACGGGAGCAGTACAAGTAGAGTTAACGTGTCTTAGAAAAGGGCTAACAGAGTTTTAGTTGATACTTGTTTTCCAAATGAGAAAAAAAACCTGACATGTCAGGAGAGGCGAAAGCTCCTATTTTAACCTCCAACCTCCACTCATGAACTGTTACAATATTAAAGAGAATCTTATAGCTCCCCCGACATGTCTGGTTTAGTAAATATATGTATTCCCCTGTACACAATTCTGAAGCATCTTTTCCTAGATCTCTGCATGTGGCCATTCCTCTGTTATTCCTCCTAAAAATTTATGAATAATTTGACAACTGGGTGTTATCATTCCCCATGTCAAAGGGGCGTGTCTACAGTCTCACTCTGTCACCACTGATGGGACTTTGTCAGTCTGGGAAGGGACACACCCACAACTGGTAACACCCAGCTGTCAATTTATTCAAAAGATTCTAGGAGGAATAACAGAAGAACGGTACAACAAAAAGTTCTAAGAAAAGATGCTCCAGAATTGTTCTTTTATGGGGAATACAAGTATTTACTAAATCAGACATGTCAGGAGAGGTGACAGGTCCTCTTTAAAGGGAACCTGTCACCAGTATTTCAACTGTTGAACTTTACTCAACCCTCGCTGGCCGCTGCTGTCAAAAGTTCATTAGCGTTATCCTCTCTCCTTAGCTCCTCCTCCGACCGTAAATAATGGTCTGCAAACATTTTGCACCTTTTATGGTAATAATCCAGCAGGCTCATTCGTTCCTCTACTTATGCTCGCCCACTGCCGAAAACTGTCCCGCCCTGAATGCTGACCATCAAAAAAATAAGCTGTCAATCAAAAGTAAGGAGGCGGAGTTACTCAGGAAGACTTGAGGAATGAAGATATGACTCTTGTGCTCATTAGCATATTGATTGCGCGGGAACACTAAAAAACTGAATACTAAAGGTACAGAGGCTGCTTAGAAGATAATTATAGGTTATATAGAAATGATTTTTCACCCACTACCACCAGGTATCGCTGGTTTAATAGGGGAAATACTGGTGACCGGTTCCCTTTAAGTGAATGTTTTTTATGCAATTTTCTAGTATTTTACCAAAAATATTCTTTAACTTTTTGGATATTTTTAAAAACGTTCCAGGGCTTTGTCTGCCAGTAGCAGAAAACAATATATTAATCCGGAGTCAAGTGTTTTCGCCTTTGTTTGTACTCGTGTATTAGTCGCTCTCATACATACAGTACAAGGTTAAAGAGCAGAGACATGCCGCTCGGAGAAGGTACATCTGTATCAACCTTGTTCTGTTAACAGATTGATCTTGTAGTTAAACTGATGAAGGACAGCGTTCACGGAGACAGAATGGCGCGGTAACAACCTATTACTTTGATATCATTGGGTTTTGTTCACCATGTCTGTTAGAACTGATAAGAGCAAAGCAGCCTCGTGAACCATACAGTACTCTTTATATTGATTGCTGGACCTTAGACCATTGCTATTATGGGATGGTCATTCATTACGGCTCAAGGAGCAAGTCAGCCTGTTCCTAGACACTTCTATGATTAGTGTTCGCTCGCAGACTTCACAGATAATGGAAGGACATCTTCGCTCATAGAAGAAGCTGCAATTGTTTGGGAGATTATTTTTGTTACACTATAAGTAACAAGTGATCATTAATAATTTTGACCTTAGTATTCCGAAATATTGGTGTCGTATGTTTGTAGCGTTTGGATTGGAATTCTTGTATATTGTATTCTATAGATATCTTCACCCAAGAGGCTTAAATGTATCACTTGTGTCCATGGAAATGAATGATTACTTTGTTCCGTTATTAGTGGATTGGGAATGGCCTGTGTAAATGAGTAAAACAATCAAAGATGGGGGAAAAAATAAAGATGAATTGTTTATCCATAAAAACTTGGAATAATCTCCCATGTATGTATAAAGTTTAGCATTCTACTAATTTGCTGTAAAATTAAATCTGTACCAACCAGAAGCGTAACTATAGAGGCGGCAGAGTTAAGAGTTGAGTCCACACCCTGGTACATAAGGGGGGTCCAAAAGCCACTCTGCCACATAAGAAGACACCAGATTCTAAATGGTACATGGCATGTGGGGGGGGGGTCCTGTTACATATTTTGCATTAGCGACCATGGAATTCAAGTTACACCTCTGGCACCAACAACATCTGTACTCAATAATTGCTTTTTACTGATCACTAATCTTGACAAGCTATTTCCCGGTATGGATGTAATGAACACGGACCGCCACCTCCCCTCTCATCCTGCCGAGGTCTTCCCCCCCCCCCCGGAGATGTTAGCGCATGCGGCCGTCCTGCCCTGCAGTGACCACTAGTATGTGCGCACGAGCTCGTTCCAAGCCTTAAAGGGCCAGCGCGTGCACATGTATTGCATTAACTAATTATCCCCAGATCACCCTGGACTATAAAAAGGGCCCTGTCATTTCACTCATTGCCTGAGCGTTGTTTATATTCCTATGTTAGTCTTGCAAATGGTTCCTTAGTCATATCCTGTTCCCAGTGTTCCCGTGCCCTGCTACCTGTACCCTGTATCCCGTGTTGTGTTTGATCTTGTGCCATCTTTAGTGTTGAAGTCGTGTTGTGCCGCCTGCTGACTTACGCCACATCTGGTGTTATCTGCCACGCCTGGTACCGTCTGTGCATAAGCTGCTGCTACGGTCTGGACTATTGCAGGTACCCTTGTGCTTGGACTTTGTATAGACTTGGTACACTGTTGTTTGGCCAGCTTCTCTGCTGTGGCGGTGCGGACTAGCGGGTCCACATACCCACAGATCGGGACAATGGATGTCTTAGAGAGACCCCATTAAATGAACCATAGTGGAGAGCCGCTAACAAGCAGCGATCTTATGTATTACATGGATGGCCACTTATTTGAATGCCCACATGTAATACTACATTTCCCCTGTAGAAGCCACTGCAGGGGAAATGAGCAGCGGACAGCAACTTCCTCCAGCAAAGAGTCTTATCTTATATTTTAGGGGTTGTCTGTGATGAGAGAGCCCCTTTAGGAGGCCATAAAACTAATGAACTTACTCAGAGTATGATTCTTGCTTTCTATTTAACCCAAAGCTAAAGCTTATTCATTTGTTTATTAAAGTACTAATATCATAGTAATAATTGGTTATAGTTATTTATTTTCTAGCTTCCCAATTTAGCAGTCATGTATAATCTATGTAAAAAAAATTGTACCGCCAGACAATAATGTGCTCTTAAAGGGATTTTCCCAATAATCATTATCACCTATCCACAGAAATATCTCATCGATGGGGGTCCGACTGCTGGGACCCCCACTGATCACGGGCTTACCTTGCCATTCCGGGGAGCCCCATAGAAATGGAGCGATAGTGCACAGGCAAAACCACCGCTCTATTAATTTCTATGGGGCTGCTGAGTGCTATTTCTGTGGGGCTCCCAGGAACGGCAAGGTAATCCCGTCCTTCTGATCGGTGGGGGTATCAGCGGTCGGACCGATCAGATATTTATCACCTATCCTGTGAATAGGCGAAAAATAATGATTATGGGTTAAATTCCTCTTTGTGCAGTAAGTTGTACACTTTAGGCTTCTCCTGCCTTTTAAACTCTGGAATGGGATGTGGCTGTCTGACAGCCACCATTGTCAGCCATAGTATCTCTCATGGGGATAATTTCTCTGTCACGGAGTCACGCTTCGATTCCTCCCCTTTTTCTTCTTCTGAGATCATCTTCACTGCCTGTCTCTCAATTGAATATATGGCTGTAGAGCATGACCCATGATCTGGTATCAATGACCATCAGACTAATGTATGTTATCAAGAAGATACTAATGTATATTATAAAAAAAAAGGAATGCTGGGAAGTGTACCGCAACGGCATCATTGAGGAAGAAAGTCACTAGCTGGAGATTTGTCCAGTGCAGCATTTTAGGTTATTCTACCATTTGCGGTTGTGCAATTTACACTTACTAAACTTACCTCGATTATTACAAGTCGCCATATTCCGATACGCAATTTTATTTGATTTTTTTTCCCCAGATTCTTACGTTTTTTTATCACCATCACATTTATGTTTTCTATTTGCATGAGATTTCTCATAACGTCAATTTCAGGAAGAGTGATTTCCTTCCCGATCTTAGAATCTGTATTCCCATGGACAATGACCTGTTTGCAAGTTTGTTTTATTCATAAAATGCTTATATGCCTCCCCCACTCTTGTCCCTGGCAGGATAGCGAACGGGATGATATACAGCCTCTTCTCTGTAACATAAATTACAGGTCCTCCCGCTGTATAATCATATGGAACTTTACTAAAGAAAGTAAAACAATTTATTGCTTCACCAACCATTGTTAATGAAAGACAAGGATATTCAGAATTATTTTTTGTTTTCGACAAAGATTAGAATCTAATAAGATGAACCCGAAAAAAAAACAATAAGATGAATGCGTTAGTTATTTTATATGTAGTCAGGCTTGTACGATGTTTTATACTAACCTGATATCGCAGTCCGTCATTGATCCAGGGCCATCTCTGCCCCGTATGTAAGGTTTAGCCTGATCGATTCTGTAACGCATGAAGCAACTTTTTGAAGAGCATCCCATCATGGTTCATTCCTTGGCATTGCATCATGGATGGCTTATAGTTGGTAGAAGATATGTTTGAAAAAGTGTTACCCTTTTGGTTGTTTTTTTTACCTATTTATTTTCCCCTTACTTCGGTGAGAAGGACCTTAAAAATATCTCTGAAAGATTTTGTATTATGGAATCTAGTTTATGAAACCCAAAGACCATGTTCCTCAAGGTTTTTAACCTAAATGATCCACTCACTTGTACACATGCTTGAATAATACACTTTATACTAAAGTATTTGGGTATTGGATGTATTGCTTGGGATTGTTCTCAGATGAATCGGTTCTTGAGGTTTTGGGCACAGGCCCTTTAGGAGTATGAGTTCCTCCTAGGATGGTTGTAGTTTGTCACTGATAACTTTTTTTTAAAGCGTCTTTCTCAGGCAGACATATTGAGGGTCTGGTAGCTGGGTCCACGGTTGGACTGGCCCACCAGAGTATCAGGAAACCTTTCAGTGTGCCTTGAATTTGACACAACAACGAGCCCATACTAGAACAGGGTCTCAAAGGTTCAGATGAAGACACCCTCATTTTTAGCTGACTTATGAGTTAAAAATTTAGATGCAGTTAAAAAAAAATGATGTGTCCGTGTTCTATATAGCCGTGTGGTGGACCCTCAAAATCATTTCCTCTAGTGAGTCCCGGGTACCTCAGACACTGGCTGGGATCTTCACTTATACCAAGGACAAGATGATTGTAACCCACAATACAGTCCCTGAGCTAGGTCTGGTTTATACTCCAGACTGAGGGATCCTAGCTCCTGAATGTCCACTTTTTTGATATGTCTGATTGAATTGTCGGTTAAAATTTTTTTTTATTTCTTTTAAAAACATGTTTTTATTATGTAGTTTACAATTTTTAAACATCAGAAGAACAAAGAAGTCAACATTGTGTTTCATGGTGAAGACATGTCATAACATTATGGTACCAACATGCAAAATAAGAGATGTATGTTATCATATCAATAAAGAAGCCGAGTCGGCTAACGCAAGAGATTTTGTCCAACTAAATGATTACCAAAAGTTGCGTAATCATGGAGCGCTAAATGAATAAAAGAAAAGTTGGGAATAAGGTGAAGGGGAAATGATGAGGTGGAAACGTGTATCATAAGTTCATTATAGAGTATTTAGGAAAGGAAGATTATAAGATAATCCGTGTTTCACCCGTCAGTTGACATTCTAGATTGTTGAGCTAAGCAATCCATGAGTTTTTGTTTTACATGTGATGGGAGAAGAAGTATGAATTTTTCCCATTGTTTAAAGAACTGTTCAACTTTATTTTCTTCGCGAAGAGAGGTTTCCTTCCAATCCATTCAATCTAGATAGGATCATTTTTTCAAGAAAATGTGATGAGTGGGGGGAGTATTACCAATCCAGACCTGTAAAACTGTCTTTCTCGCATCCGCAGAGATATAGTATAGCATTCTTTTGTGGTGCTTCGGGATATAAGACATGGAAGAAGGCAAAATGACAAACAATCCCCACTCCAATGTGAGGGGACATTGTATACAGAGTGGGCCCGAAACAAACTGCTGTATTTGTCAAGGAATCACTACTTGAGCAATTACCCAGAGTGCAAGTTTATGGAATTGCTATACGACCAACTCTAACAAAAGCAGCTTGAGAATGTCTGGATCAAGCGTACAGATAAATCAGCTACCTCGAGTCTGTCACCACTCTTGTCAGCAGAGTATAAGGCCCCATGCACACGACCGTAAAATCGCCCGTAATTACGGCCCATTAGTTTCTATGGCCGACGGACAACTTCACTATATTTACGGGATGGTGTCCATGCCGTAGAAACTTTCCAAAAGAAATAGGATTTTTTTAAAATTTTATGGACCGTGCTCCCATACTTTATAATGTAAGCATGGCATGTAAATACAGACGGCTGTCCGCAGCTGGCCGTGCCCGTAATTATGACCCGTACGGGTCATAATTACGGGCACAGTCGTGTGCATGGGGCCTTAGGCTACTCTATGGTCTCGACCAGAGCCTGCCACAAGGCAGGTTGGATTTGACTGCATAGAACCCAGGTGTCACGGACACTGGGTTTGTGGACCCACTAGGCCGCTCCGCCGTAGCGGGGAGGCAGCTGACCAGGTCACAGTCTATGTGAAAGTAAGATGGCAGACAGTAATGCTTAGGTACCTGAAATAGTCCGGACGGTGGCTGTGGCTTCAGCACGGATGGAGGCAGGTGCGGAAAGTGGCGGCAGACGTGGCGGGCAGTATCCGATGAGCAGATGGCACTTGACGTGGCAGAAGACACTTGACGTGGCAGATCGCACTTGACGTGGCAGATGGCACTTGACGTGGCAGATGGCACTTGACGTGGCAGTTGGCACTTGACGTGGCAGATGACACTTGACGTGGCAGATGGCACTTGACGTGGCAGATGGCACTTGACGTGGCAGATGGCACTTGACGTGGCAGATGACACTTGAACACGGGTAGGCACAGGAACAATGCGGAATACAGGAACGGTAACAGGGCACGGGTAACAGCTGGAACGGGAGACACTAAGGGACCATTTGCGAGACAGACTGGGAAAGACTAACAACGCTCAGGCAAGGATCAGAAGGGCTGGGGCATTCTTATAGAGCAGGAAATCATGTGGGTGAATGATCATTGTTTTCATGTGCGCGCTCTGGCCCTTTAAGAGCGGGCGCGAGCGTGCGCGCGCACCCTACGGGACCCAGCCGGACGGAGCGGAAGTGAGCGCTGGCATCTCCTAGGAGGGAGACGGAGGCCAGCGCTCACAGATCCATGGCTGCGGGCGTCGGGAGGTGAGTGAACCAGGTTGTTTTTACAGAATAAGGTGTTGGACAGGAGGTGCACATGCATGCAATACCAGACAAGCCAGAGGGGTAATACACAAGCAGAGTTCAAAACCAGCATATACTAAAAGTCCAAATCGTAAAACAGAAGAGTACCAGGAGTTGCAGAGGTCGAAACCAACCGAGAGCAGAATATGCAAATCAGTGATGAGAGGGTAAATCCAAAGACAAAGCCGAAGTTCAATTCAAAGAGTCCAAATAGTCAAGGTGGTACAGGGTGTAACCAGGAGCTTGATCAGACACATGCAAACATAAGAAATCACGAGCAACAATGAGAAAACTGAACAGATGCAAATACTCCACCCTTGGCCCTGATAGGTGCAGAATGAGACGTAGGAGTGGCTCTGGAACTCAAACCAGGGCAACCCAGAAGCATGACTAATAGTCATGTCAACCTAAAAGTGACAGACGTTTCCTAACCGTATTCTTTGTCAAAACATGGTAATGGAGGGACAGGACCAAAAACAATGTAACAGGTCTGCATGTGGCATCTTCCATTTCAAACAGGAATGGTCAGAGGAGTTTCCAATGAGAAAGCCCCTGTGAGGGGAGATATAGGCTCCATGGGCTATTTTAATTGACCTTTCGCAATTCTTGGCTGCAATCATCATGGATGTTAGCATGTTGTTATGTGTTATGTGATCTAGGTGTACCACCCAGTAGGATATACCAGATTTTGATAAAGAGTAGTCAAATGGTTGTCGCAGAATATTGTTGTATATGGTGATCAGTCGGTTTCTATCTTGATCTGCTGGGGTTAGACGACAGACAAAGTCATCCCAATCTTTATCTTTCAATTGTCTTATTACCTTGTGTTCATAACTACATGCCTGCATGTACTAAAATGGATGTTGGCCTATATGTTCATGCTATGGGCAGAGTTCATTGTACAAATGAGGACGACCATTAGATGTGCAAATAATTTGTTCAATATGGGTCAATCCTTTAAAAGCACATGTGCGAGGCATTGTGTGTGGGCTACCATTTTGAAAGTCAGAGAACAAGTTCAATACATCCAAATGTATAATATGTATACAGATATGCCCTTCCTAACCTTTTCTCATATCTCAACATATCCTTAGATGTTTGGCACAAGATGATAAGCTTTGAAAAAAAACATGATTTCACGATATTCTGTCACAAGATGTCTATGCTTTATGTATCGAAGTCTGGCCACCTAGTGGTTGTCATGTGAATTGCAGACTGTCCAGTGTTTTAACATGTCAAAATATTGTATTGAATTTGTTTCATAAAACATTGGTGTCCTTAACCAAATTCAAGCAAGGGTAAGGGTGGGCACAGCTGTATACTGCCACATGTATTCAGATATTGAAATCACTTCAATCCTTTGTAATGTCTACTCTCCTGTACTAATGCAGATCTCAGCGAACAAAGGCAACGACTTGTATATCCTCGTATGAAAAAATAAGTGCGCCCTACTGAACACCTGCATCATTCATCTCAAGATGTCCATTGTCGAATGTATAGAACAGAGAGATGTGAATGGGAAAAAGCAATGAGTCACATATAAAGCTGAATGCATGTCAACCATACATAGATGCCTCCACCTTATGGCTGTACCACTACCTGGCAGGGTCATACTTTTATTTTTATTATTCTTGGCCGGTATTTCCGATGCCAGGATTGATCTATTTGGTGTCTCCACTTTTGGATAACTGGAATCACTATGATGTGCCCACATTCCTATTTAACAACGTTATTACTTCTTGTTTTTCCAATTTGCCGGTCATCTTTACATTGAATGGGGCCTACAGATGTGTCCTCCCTTAACTTATCTGTAAACCCAACATATCCCGAGATGTGTATCACGAGATGTTAAACATAATAATAAAACTTACACCTCAGATGGATGCCTTCAATGGAAATCATCTGTTAGACTTCCCTCTCTCAAAGACTCACATGTTAAAAAAAAAAAAAAAAAAAGTATACATTAACATTTACGTTTTTTACTGGATCACGTGCGATTGTATTGAATTGGTATCATGACAAATCCTATCTAAGCAAAGCATATACAGTTCCGTCCAGAATTATTTGGACCGTGACACAAGTTTTGGCAATTTAGCTGTTTACCAAAACATATTTAATATGCAGTTATATAACCAATATGGGCTTAAAGTGCAGACTCTCAGCTTTAATTGTAGGGGGTATTCACATCCTAATTTGAGGAAGGGTTTAGGAATTGCAGCTCTTTAATATGTAGCTGCCTCTTTTTAAATGGACCAAAGGTAATTGTTCAATTATCTCAAAAGCTATTTAATGGGCTGCATGGGCTTTTCCCTCGTTAATCCATCATCAATTAGGCAGGTAAAAGGTCTAGAGGTGATTCCAGATGTGGCATTTGCTTTTGGAAGCTGTTGCTGTGAACCCACAACATGAGGTGAAAAGAGCTCTCAATGCAAGTGAAACCGACCATCGCTAGGCTGAAAAAAGTGACGAAGTCAATCAGAGAGATAGTACAAATGTTAGGGGTGGCCAAATCAACAGTTTGGTTCATTCTTGAAAAAAAAAAAAGAGCGCACTGGTGATCTCGTGAGCTCCAAAAGGCTGGACGTCCACGGAAGACAACAGTGGTGGATGATCGCAGAATCCTTTCCATGGTGAAGAAAAACCCCTTCACAACTTCTACCCAAGTGAAGAACACTCTCTTTGTAGTAGGTGTATCAGTATATAAGTCTACCATAAAGAGAAGACCTCATGAGAGCAAATACAGAGTGATCACCACAAGGTGCAAACCATTAATCGGCCTCAGAAATAGAAAGGCCAGATTAGACTTTACCAAACAACATCTAAAGAAGCCGTCCAGTTCTGGAACAGCATGAAACTAAGATCAACCTGGACCAGAATGATGGGAGGAAGAAAGTATGGAGAAGGCTTGGAATGGCCCATGATCCAAAGCCCCCACATCCTGTGTAAAACATGGTGGGGGCAGTGTGATGGCATGGTGGGGGCAGTGTGATGGCATGGTGGGGGCAGTGTGATGGCATGGTGGAGGCAGTGTGATGGCATGGTGGGGGCAGTGTGATGGCATGGTGGAGGCAGTGTGATGGCATGGTGGAGGCAGTGTGATGGCATGGTGGGGGCAGTGTGATGGCATGGTGGGGGCAGTGTGATGGCATGGTGGGGGCAGTGTGATGGCATGTTGGGGGCAGTGTGATGGCATGGTGGGGGCGGTGTGATGGCATGGGCATGCAGGGCTACAAAGGACACTGGGTCACTAGTGTTTATTGATGATGTGACTGAAGACAGAAGCAGCCGGATGAATTCTGAAGTGTTCAGGGATTTACTTTCTGCTCAGATTCAACCACATGCAGCAAGTTGATGGGACGTCGCTTCACAGGACAGATGGACAATGACCCAAAACATACAGCGAAAGCAGTCCAGGAGTTTATAAGGCAAAGAAGTGGAATATTCTGCAATGGCCGAGTCAATCACCAGATCTCAACCCGATTGAGCTGCATTTCACTTGCTTAAGACAAAACTTAAAGGAACAGTGTCACCCCAAAAAATGTTTTCATGTCAGTTTTATGTTAGTGTTTTATTAAAAACGTTTTTATTTATTTGTGTGTTTGTGTGTTACTTTTTTATATTTTTACACTTTTTCTTCCCTATGGGGGCTGCCATTTTTTTTCCATTTCTGTATGTGTCGATTAACGACACATACAGACATGGAATACGGCAGCCACAGTCCCATAGGGACTGCGAACGGGGCCCGTCCCATCCACTTCTGTGTACGCCGTCTGTGTGGGAACGGCGCATGCGCCGCTCCCACACAGTCCAATTTGAAATGCGCGCCGTCCGGCGCCATTTTCCTGTGGACCGGAAGTCGCGGCCGGACAGTAAGGTTACTACTTCCGGTCGCGGCTTCCGGACTTGTGCACTTGGACCAGCGGCAGCAGACGGAGCGGACGGGCCGGAGGGAGCCGCGGCGGCAGGAGCAGGTAAGAGATTTCTATGTATGTTCGTGTTTATGTGTGTTTACTACTGTATGTAAACCTACTACACTGTGTGTTAGCTCAAAAAATGGCGACACACAGTGTAGGAGGTTAGACCGTTCAATCCCCTCGTTTATCCCGGCACTAGCCAGGATAAAGGAGGGGGGATTCTCAGAGCTCACTAGAGCGAGTGATTTTTTTTCCCAATTTTGCAACAAAAAGCAATGTGGCTGCTTTACCACATGCAATGCTGCAATTTTGGGAATAGCTCCATCTAGTGACCAGCAATGGGAAATATTATAAATTAGAATCCAATTGAATCCAATTTATAATATTTCCTGACTCGTGAAAAAAAAAAAAAAATGAGAACAATGTTTAATCACCTACACACTAATTGTTTAACTAAAAAAAAAAAAACATGTTTTGCTGGCAACACATTCCCTTTAAGGCAGAAAGACCCACAAACAAGCAACAACTGAAGACTCTGCAGTAAAGGCCGGGCAAAGCATCACAAAGGAGGAGACCCAGCGTGTGGTGATGTCCTTCGGTTCCAGACTTCAGGCCATCATTGCCTGCAAAGGATTCGCTACAAAGTATTAAAAAAAAACATTTTATTTCTGGTAATGTTAATTTGTCCAATTACTTTTGAGCCCCTGAAATGAGGCGGCTGTGCAGAAAAATGGTTGCAATTCCTAAACGCTTCACAGGATATTTTTGTTCAACCCCTTGAATTAAACCTGAAAGTGTAAACTTCAATTGTATCTCAGTTGTTTCATTTCAAATCCAACGTGGTGGCAGCAGAGCCCAAATCATGAAGATTATGTCACTGTCCAAATTTTCTGGACCAAACTGTACCTGCAGAAAATACCACACAAAGGTTAAAAATTAAGTTAGAATGCGAAGTTAGGAGACTCATAGAAATAAATGTCTTATGGACTTCTTTGATTCGTGAGAGATCTTCTAACTAATAGACCCTTGTTGTGCCACCAGTGCCAATCCTTCCCTTAAGGGCAGATTCACACGAACGTTGCGTTTTTGCGCGCGCAAACAACGCAGCGTTTTGCGAGCGCAAAAACCATTTGACAGCTGCGTGTGTCATGCGTGTCTGATGCGCGGCTGCGTGATTTTCGCGCAGCCGGCATCATAGAGATGAGGCTTGTCAACGCCCGTCACTGTCCAAGGTGCTGAAAGAGCTAAATCTTTCAGCACCCTCGACAGTGAATGCCGAACACAACAGCGAAAAACCTGTAAAAAAAAAAGATAAAGTTCCTACTTACCGAGAACTTCCCGGCCGTTGCCTTGGTGACGCGTCCTTGGTGACGCGTCCTTGGTGACGCGCCTCTCTTGACATCGGGCCCCACCTCCCTGGATGACGCAGCAGTCCAAGTGACCGCTGCAGCCTGTGATTGGCTGCAGCCTGTGCTTGGCCTGTGATTGGCTGGAGATGTCACTTGAACTGAAGTGTCATCCCGGGAAGTCCGACTGCAGGAAGGAGACAGGAGTAATCGGTAAGTTAGAACTTCGTTTTTTTTTTACAGGTTAATGTATTTTGGGATCGCAAGTCACTGTCCATGGTGCTGAAACAGTTTAACTCTTTCAGCACCATGGACAGTGACTATCTCCTGACGTCGCGTACCGATAATTTTTTTGCCGGGATCGGCCAAAACGAGTTTGGCCGAACCCGGTGAAGTTCGGTACGCTTGTCCGGCTTCGCTCATCGCAAAGACACTCCGTTTGGATGTTCGGAAACAGAAAAGCACGTGGTGCTTTTCGGTTTTCATTCATCCTTTTCACTGCTGTTGCGCGAATCACGCTCGTCCCACGGAAGTGCTTCCGTGTGGTGCGCGTGATTTTCACGCACCCATTGACTTCAATGGGTGCGTGATGCGCGAAATACGCAGAGTTATTGAACCTGTCGCGCTTTTTGCGCAGCAGACAAACGCTGCGCAAAAAGCACGGACTGTCTGTACTGCCCCATAGACTTGTATTGGTCCATGCGTGCCGCGTGAAAACCACGCGGCCCGCACGGACCGAATACACGCTCGTGTGAATCCCCCCTAACTATGAAAAGCATAAATAAATACACTGTCACTAGATGTTCCTCAAAGCTTTAACTTGTCTAGTACCAGGCCCTTTGGGTCATAAGACAGGCTTTATAGCTAGCCATACGGTATTGTTTTGAGTCTTATTGTCACATTAGGATGGAGTGTTGAATCTTGTGTAAACCTCGTAGGATTTAAAAATCTTTTTTTTCCAAAAACAGCGCCACTCTCGTCTATGGGTTGTGCCTGGTATTGCAGCATATCCTCATTCAATTGAGCCTTTTTTTTTTTTTTTTTTTACACCACTTTTAATATGAGCAGTGCTGTGTATTAATTTCTATACAGGCTTAATAGATATCTGGTATTAAGAATAAACTGTAGTAGGTGACCAAAACCATGCACAAAAACTGCTGTGATATTGACTGTATGCCCTATGGAGGGACATTATATCATGAAACTCCATTGTCAAACATCAATGGTCTTTAGTAAGTTTAGTTACTGTAATTCCAGACGTCAATACCTATATGGCGGCCAGTCTCGAAGACATTGATTTCTGCTTATTCACAATATGAGAGGTGATGAAGAACATTATGGTCAAGAACAGATTTTAATTGTATGAACCCAGGACTCAGAAGACTTGGCTTTTCTTTTTCCTCCTGCAAGTTTCTGATCTGTTGATATCAAATAATTCAGTGAGATATTTATACAAGTGTTAAGTTTGTAACCACATTGTAGCATTATATTATTTCTCTTCCAATAGACTTTGTATCCCTGCTGATGCAATGTCTATTTTAAGGTTTTCTCCACTTTGGACAATCTCTACTTATTAGAAAGCTCCCTTGTCTGGGGAGTGATCAGCTGTGATCTGTGGGAAAACCTGGCAGTAAATATTCAGTTTTCCTACAGTGCCACCACAGGAGAAATGAAGCATTACACAGCGTCCATTCAAATCGATGTGTTGGCTGTGTACAGCAGGGCAGAACAGGACAGGTCCTCCAGAGGGAGATACGCTCTTTGTAACCACTCTCCACTCTGGCCAAGAGATGAGAATCCTGAAAAGAGGACCCCCCTCTATTAACTCAGATATCCCTAATAGGGTGTATGGAAATGTTTTTGTTTTTTTTAAACTGGACAACCCCTGTAATGATGGTGTCATACACTGTCCTATGTTTCACACAGATCTGAAATGTGAGACACCACTGCTATGGGGCCCGTGGTGAAAGAAGGCCTGGAATTTAATTGTTAGGCCACGTTCACATGCAAATGTTTCTGTCAGAATTTAGGAGAGGCTAACATTCCTATATTCTGACAGAATCCGCTCGGGTATTGCGGGCAATGCATGTAAATGGGGTATTTAAACATTTAATGCGTTGGATTCTGGACTGAAAAGCTGCAAATTATCCATCGAATTACAGTGTGGCTAATCCGTGTGCTGATCAATTGGCCTATCTGCGTGAAAAATACGAGTTTTAGCTGCAGTTTTTCTAAGCTGATTTGTCAGACAAATATATGAACATGGTCTTACTGATACTTCCCTTCATGACAATATTCTATCTCTTCGCAGCCACCACTAGGGGGAGCTTACTGATGTATACAGCCTCGCAATGAGATCAATGAGAGCTGTATACATTCATATGTAGTGGTGGTTGCAGGCAGCTATATTTTTATTATTCAACTATATGTCGGTGTAAAGGGTAGCAGAGGATTTGTCAGAAAAAGTAAATGTCTGAGAGGCAGAAAAACATGAGCAGATTTTACCTGCGAATTTCCTTCTTACTGCTGCAGTTTTGGTGCATTTTTTACGCGACGTGTGCATGTAGCCTTATACTTTATTTTCTGGTCCCCTGAAAAAGTCACAATCTGTTCTGTTACATCAGTCTTACCATATTATATTATTTTGCGTATATTGTAAGGAGACCTCTGCCCAGTTTGATATTTGAAGGTTTTTTCCACTGTGGCAACATTTTTAGGACTGCTGTAGATCCAGTCAGTCAGAACTAATAGAGATTAAAATCGAATCTCCTGCTATCTGTAATGGAGGTTTTGGGTTCGATCAGTATTCAGCGAGAGAGAGGAAACCGTCATAACAAGTATAAGTTGGTATAAAATAGCTGACACGTCAGATGTTATAAAAATGTGATAAAAAAAAAAAAGGCTGTCGATAATACAGACCTGAAAAATAATACTATTTTTGTATCTGAAAACTCAATAAAATGTTGTTTAAAATTGTTTTAAAAAAAATTATTAACTGCGGCTTTAAATCTTTTTAAATGAATAATGATGTTCTCCATGGGGATGACCGCAAGAAAACAAAATATCCCAACGACGGTTCTCCCAATCGATCCCAGGCTGCCCTCATATAAGAGATCTAACAGATCCGCTTGTTTAAATGTCTAAAAAAAAAAAAAGAAATGGGACAACTCCACACAATCTAGAGCACCACTAGGGGCAATCTATGCCAATGGACAATATAGTGACCGGTTCCCATCGCTACAGGGTCCATTATGGGGCCTGACTGGTCTTGGAACATATAACAGGAGGCATAATGTGAGACCATATAACCGCTGCACCAGGTTAAACATGTGCCCCTTTGTGCCGGCTGTTGTAAATCAGGGATATTAAAGGTGTTTTTCAAAATTGTCCGTTTGATGGCCTTGCCATCGATCGGGGTCCAGGAGCCGCTCACTGTTGTTCCACGTACAGCGGGTTTTACGTATATATGGGGTTGTGTCTGGTATTGAAGCTCTGCCCTATTCACTTGGACAGGTGGCAGTGCCAGGTACTCGGCTTCAAATGAGTAGGACTGACTTGCAGTACCAGGCATAGCCATTTGGAAGAATACACTTCTGTGTCTCGAACAACCGGTAAGGGGCAGAACAATTGGGGGAAGCGGGGGCAGACCCACCATCATACACTGATATACACCTATACTAGGGATAGACCATTTATGTAGATTTATAGAAAACTTCTTTAATTTGTTTAAAATGAACTGCAAAAGAACAATTGTTTTTAAAGGGGTTGTCCAGATTTAAAAAAAAAGCGTCTATTTTTTTTTTAGAAACGGCGCGCCTCTCTTGTCCACTGATTTTATATGGCATTGCAACCGATTTACTTGAACAGGTGCACAGATCATGGCCAAGAGTTTTTGAAAACATCAGACTTTTTTTTTTTTTAATCCTGGACGACCCCTTTAGTTTCTGATCACGTGGAGTTTTTTTGCAGGCAGAAAATTTTGCCTGGAAAAATCCGCTCCGGTTTTTTTTTTAAGTGGTTTTGCGCCGGAGGCGTTTTTTGACGTGATTTTTGGCGCATTTTTTGACTAGGTTTTTACCTATGTCTTTAACAGGCAAAGGGAAAAACCGCAAGCGTTTTTTGACATAAGACGCATCAAAAAACATGTCGGCCATTCGTGGCGTTTTTTCCGTCTCCCATTGATTTTAATGGGGTTTTTGAGGCGGAAAACGCCTCAAGATAGGGCATGTTGCTTCTTTTTCCCGCTTGAAAACAATGGTAGGCAATTTTCCGCACCAAAAAAACTGTCAAAAAAACTCTGTGTGAACAGGGCCTTACTCCAAAGAAATGTTTTTTAAATAACATATTTCTTTTTTCTGGCCACAAACAAAAAGATTTCCATGTGTTTTAAGAACCCATCCTCCCAGAAGACAAAAAGCTTGTTCACAAAAAAAGCTTTGTCCGTGGCAAATGAGTTTCTGAGAAATCATGAAGCATTCTCCGTTTGATGTGTCCATCCCCAAGGCTTTGTTCACTTGACAGCAGGTGTCTTCAGAGCAATTTTTCAAGAGCTTCGCATATTTTGCCGGCCTCAGAAGACTTGAAGTGCACTTTCCATCATGATGTCTGCATTAGAGCCAGCAGAGGGTATTTTTATTTTTCATCACATAGTCATTTTTATATAGATTATTGTTGAGTTCTTTTTGGTGTTTTTGTTTTTTTGACCTGTGTAATGTAACTTATTTTCTTGTCAAAAATGCATTTATTCAAAGTTAGAATATCTCTTATACCTGCAAAAATGGGACACTACCAGGTGTGTTCTGGATACACCTGTGGCTCTGGGAGGTGTTGCCGCATTCGCCTCATTGAAGCGTAAGTGCAGCTGCGTAAGTTGTGCAGGACAGTAGTGTGTGCGCCGCATAGCTTCTGTCCTGCTTCCTCCTAGTGACCTCGGGAGTAAAAGTCCCATTAGTGTACATTAAAAATGTTAAGAAAGTATTTTTTTTAATAGCTTACATCTTTGCTGCATTCTGGGTATGTTTGCATATGTTTCAATTTGAATATTGCTAATCTGTTATGGAATTACTACCTGATCCGAGGCAGAAATCCAAGGGTGTGCAGCAGATCCCCACATGGATTCGCCCCAAATGTTATACAATGCTACTCAATTTCTGCGGCTGATTTTTTAATATTTTTTTCCTTGGTGCAGACAAAAATTTGTGCTGAAATTTTGTTGAATGGGAACGGGATTGCGTAAACCCACTCACATGCATGGGATGCAGATTTTCAATCCGTGCCGAAATCTGTATCAAATCGACACGTGTTTAAATTCTGCCTAATGACTCCAGTTCTGTAGAGTTGTTCTGACAACTCTTCCAGTTCAGCCTTATCATATGGATATAAAGTGAATACAAATCAAAATACTTTGGCTAGTCCCACAATATGTATCAGTGGGGGTCCTAATCCCTGCTTCCAAATTCTTTGAAATTGTTGAGAAAGCACCTCATTCACCAAAATATCTGCCTTTAGTAAAACAGGGAAGAGGGGGATGCAGCTGCAGTTTCTGTATCTGAGACTGCATGCTGTGAGAGGGGAGGAGGGAGAAGATATAGTCAGACAACTTGGATTTCTGAGCACAGCGCTACAATAAAACCAGAAAAAGCCTGCCCCCAGTTAGCGGGCGTGGAGAAAGAAAATATACATTATCAAAAGGCAGCAGAGAGAAGAAACATTCAATTTCCATCTGCCCCACAAATCCTAAAAGTAGATAAAGAGAACAAAATCAAACAAATATGTGAAAAATATTAGACTTGGTCATTTATTTATTGAGGAAAATTATCCAATATCACATATCTGTGACTGGCGAAAGTATGTGAACCTTTGCTCTCAGTATTTGGTGTGATCTCCTTGTGCAGCAATAACGGCACCTTAACGTTTCTAGTAATTGTTGGTTAGACCTGCACGTCGCCTTGGAGGAGTTTTAGCCCATTCTTCAATACAAAACCGCTTCAACTCTGTTATGTTGGTGAGTTTCCTGCCATGAACTGCTCGCTTCAGGTCCTTCCACAACATTTCTCTTGGATTAAGGTCAAGACCATTCCAAAACTTTAACTTTATTCTTCTTTAACCATTCTTTGGTAGAACGACTTGTGTGCTTAGTGTTGTTGTCTTGCTTCATGACCCACGTTCTCTTGAGATTCAGCTCACGGACAGATGTCCTGACATTTTCCTTTAGAATTTGCTGGCATGATTCAGAATTTATTGTTCCATCAATGATGGCAAAACAGGCCCAAACCATGATAGTACCACCACCGTGTTTCACAGATGGTATGAGATTTTTATGTGTTTTCCTTTCTCCAAACAGAACGCTTCTAATTTAAGCCAAAAAGTTATATTTCTGTCTCATCCGTCCAAAAAAACATTGTTCAAATAGATTTCCGGCTTGTCCAGGTGATCTTTAGCAAACTGCAGACCGACAGCCATGTTCTTTTTGGAGAGAAGCGGCTCTCTCCTTGCAATCCTGCCATGCACACCATTGTTATTCAGTGTCCTCCTGATGGTGGACTCATCAACATTACCAATAGCTAATGGGAGAAGTGCCTTTAGTTGTTTAGCGGTTACCTTGGGTTTCTTTGGGACCTCGCGGACTATTATACACCTCTTGGCGTGATCTTTCTTGGTTGACCACTCCTGGGGAGGGTAATAATGGTTTTGAATTTCCTCCATTTGTACACAATCTGTCTGACTGTGAGATGGCTTAGAGATGGTCTTGTAACCTTTTCCGGCATGATGAACATCAAGAACTCTTCTTCTGAGCTCCTCAGAAATCTTCTAGGTTTGTGCCATGATACAGTTCCATAAACTTGTGTTGTGAAGATCAGACTTTGATAGATCCCTGTTCTTTAAATATAACAGGTCGCCCACTCACAATTGATTGTCATCCCATCGATTGAAAACACCTGGTTCTAATTTAACCTTCTAATTATCTGCTAGTCCTAAGGCCCTGTTCACATGGGTTTTTTTTGCAGGCAGGAAAATCTGCCTCAAAATTCCGATTTTAACCTGCCTGTAAATGCTTTTTTCCGGCCGCAACCATTGAGCGCTGCGGACAAAAAACGCTGTGAATAACGCTTTCTCTGCCTCCCATTGATTTCAATGGGAGGTTAGAGGCGGGACCGTAGCAAGAAAGAGCATGCCGTTTATTTCTTACCAGTTTCCGCGTCGAAGTCAGCGTAAAAAAAACTGTGAACTGGGTCTAAAGGTTCACGTACTTTTGCCACTTACAAATATGTGATATTGGGTCATGTTGAGTCTGTCAAGTTTAATATATTTATCATTTGTTTGATTTGGTTCTTTATTGTCTTTTAGGACTTGTGTGAAAATCTGATGCAGTTTTAGGTCACGTTTATGCAGAAATATAGAAAATTCTGAAGGGTTCACAAACTTTCAAGCGCCACTGTAATATACGCCTACACCTGCCTAAGTGATTGTGTAAAACACATGATAGACTCGTTTTAAAGTTGATGAACTTTGCTTCATAAATCTTTATTGGAAACTTGTAAAAAAAAAAATTGGAAATAAATTCTCCCCTCATTTTGTCTACATTTTTGGTGACACTTCCCTTTAAGATAAATGTAACTCTGTTCCTCTTATGTGTAAAGAATCCACATAAGCATTAGACTGATTTTTCCTTGAATATTCCGTCACGTTGGAGAAGTGATCATACTATGTCTTTGTCACTTAAGCTTGGTCTTATTATGCTGATACCTTTCCCCCTACAAAGGACTGGGCCATTCTAATTTAATGAAGAGATAATATTCCCCTCTAATTACTATTCCTGGTACCCTGCTGTTGGTCCTAGATGAGGATCCCCAGCTGAACATTCGGCCCTGAGTTGTTAGAAGGTTACTGCCTCCAAGGGATGTCGAAACACACCGTGACCCTGAATACAGAATTAAAGGCGGCAGTTTCTCAGCATTAGTATTCCTTACCTATCAATTCTTAATGAAAGAGATTTTCTTCATTACGGGTCGTGGACAGAATGAGAAAATCTGCCTCAATTGGATTAACATATCAGCTGGAAACTTTGGATGTAGATTTCAGAATCCAGATTAATGCAGTGAAAGTTAAAATGTGCTTTACCAGTCAGAACTGTACGGCTTTCTCCATCTCCAATGTGATGAGCGCCAAAAATGTACTATATAATATATATATATTAAAATCTCTTTACTGTAGTAAAAACACTACCCGTTATTAGTTTAAGTGGGTTGTATAAGATTAGAAAGAGGACCTGCCTCCCTCAACCGACCGAGCTACTCTTTTTGGCACCTCTAGGAGCTGAAGGGAGGGGAGTGGGAGTGCTACTATACGTGTCTGCTGAGGAAAGGGGGAGGGTGTCCCAGCTGTGTTATACATATTTGTCAAATCAAGATTTTTGCGGGACGGTTCCCCGAACTGAATTACGAAAGTGGTGAGTTTTGTGCTAATTTGTATTAAAAAGTGATCATCTTATTATTTTGGGGGCGTTCCCGGTTAGGACGAGGCATGGCTTTAAATGTCCCACAATTTGGGATTCAAATATTGATAACTTTGTCGCCGGTGATATTGACGGGGTTCTGCTGTGACTACTGGGGAAGTGGGGAGAACTGCTGTGGCTAGTGGAGGGGGCTGCTGTGTCTACGGGGGCAATATCTGATGACTGAGGGGACACAACTACTACTACAGGGGGGAACACTGATATGACTTCCATTAAGGGGAGCTCTATTTTGATGACTGGGGGGCAAAATCTAAAGGCCACGTTTCAGTCTGTATTAAGGTCTTTTTTTTTTTCTTTTTTGTATCCTGTAGAGGAATACACATTTTGTAAGTTATTGCAGTAAACTAATATTGCTGATTTTCTGGTTTCCTTCATCACCGTTCTTCTGCATCACCTACCTGCTCCATACCTGGTAACTGTTCTTCACAGCTGAGAGCTCTTACTATGCATGCTCGCTGTGAATGCTGCCTCAGTATTTGATGTGGAGTTTCAGGGAAACTGTTTGTGAGCTTGATAGATGAAAGTATGTCATAGACTGCGCGGTGTTGGAGGGACAGATTTTATTCTGCATTTGAAGGAATAATAACCTGAAGTTGCGTATGTGGTCAATATAGCAAGAACACTCTGTAATGGGACATTAAAATTGTTGATAAAGGGGAACTCTGATATCAGGATAACAGGGGAGTATTAAGATAGAAAGTATGTTTTTCATCACTAAATCTGATGCCACTGCCGTGTCTTCTACTGTAGGTTTCTGATGACTAAAATATCAGGCAGAATGTGCCTGGGCAGCAAGAATGTACTTGGTGGGTGAAAACTGCAAATCTTAATTCTGTGTTGTCCCATGGTCTTATCGTAGGATGTTACCTGTTTCCAGTGCATGATGTAGGGCTATTGTCAAACGGTCATCTCTGCCCCTCTCTGTGGTGGGCTGAAATTTACACTGTGCCTGTGACATGCATGCTGCTGCACAGGGCACAGCTGCAGCGTCTCCTGTGTCTTAAACCTTCATCTGTGTGTCTCTTCAACATCCTGCTCATAATTTTTAATGATCTACTGTATATAGTGTCAGCTTCTAATGGATGTGAACTGGATATCTTGAGACATTTAGTTACAAGGGCTTATAGAACCTGAATTGTAATGGGGATAAAAGAAGAACCCTTATACTATGGGATAGGTTAGGGGGGGTGTCATTTAATGTGTTTGCTGGAAATTGTCTTTTATCGTTAATTTCAGGACTCAGCGGAACTGTTAGGGATCTGCCAGGTACTACGTCTAGGTATACTCCTGGGATTAATCAATCCACACCTGAGGCCAGACCTGTTAGACTGACACCGTCTCCCACCAACCAGGGTGGCAGGCTCAGGAGTGGGAGAGCCTATCGCGGCCTGGTCAGTCGGAGTTAGCTCCGCCCCCTGTCCTTTATTACCTGCCGTGTTCTCTTCCTCAGTGCTTGTAATTCTTCTGGATTCCTGGCCCCACTGCCGCTTGCTCCAGCCTGCTTCTGCCGTGCTTCTGCCTTGCTGCAGTTCCGCTTAACCTGCTTCGCTTTGCCCCTGGCTTGCTTCCTTCTCCATGCTCACGTTGGTATACTCCACTTCATCCTGGTCCTGACTATTCATTCACCGCTCCTTTTCCTCGCGGCGTTCCGTGGGCTACTGCCCCTTCCCTTGCATGTTCCCTGTTTGTTCTCCCGTGCACTTAGACAGCGTAGGGACCGCCACCCAGTTGTACCCCGTCGCCTAGGGCGGGTCGTTGCAAGTAGGCAGGGACAGGGCGGTGGGTAGATTAGGGCTCACTTTCCCTTCACCTCCTTCCTGCCATTACAGTAACATGCAGTGTCCAAATAAATTCCACATGGAATTACTACTTATTGTAGAGACTGACATTATATGGAAAATTGAATGAAGAACTTTTATATTATAATTATTTTAGTCATACCAGATGGAAGACCATGACAATGTTATTCTATAAATGGCCCAATTTTTCAATAATAATGTATATAAAATTTTAATGTCAAATAAACAACAATTAAAAGATGTGTAACCACTTTACATTGTGTATGATAACGGTAACAGAAAAAAAACGGGAGAAGGGGTACCTACCCGAAGAAATGTAAACGAACTATTGTCGGTCAAAAAGTATGGGAAAGATAGAGAAGTAGGGAAAAGCCTTCTGGGGGAAAGGGGGTACAGGGGGGGAGGATAAATGTAGCAAATGTCCTAATTTAAATGTTATATGTAATACAATAGACTGTGTAAGAGGCAATTTGCACTTTTGCAACCATTTTTTATTGCTCCAGTGCATCTAAAATAAAAGATGAAACCGCTTTGCAAATAGTCTTGATTAATAATCTCCTATCGTTTTGTGTATGCAGCTCTTATGCAAACCTATGTGTCTCCATGTTTAAAGACTACAAACAAACCTTGTGTCTTGTCTGACCCTGTAGTCCTGCTCCCTTACATCTGTCCCCTCACATCTGTCCCCTCAACTGACGGACAGTGGGCTAAAGATTCAGGTCCAGAATATGTTGGTGCTATATAAATAACAAGAAAACATAAATACCAAAGATCCCTCTTTTATTATGTTTGGCAGATTATTTTGGATGGAGCAGCTATAATATTGACTAAGTGATCTAGTTCCTTATTGCACCTACTAAAAAGTCTCTTGATGAAGTGGTCATATTATTTATGTTCTGTATGCAAACTGTTAATGCTGTTTTCCACTGATAGAGTTCTTGTAATTTCCCACCCCATAGACTTGTTCAGAAAGTCCCAACAAGTCTGCAGGGGATATAACCGGACTCCTCTCTAAGATATTGCCCAAAAAGTAGTTTTGTGGGCTATATGCATTTCTCTCTGATCAGCAGTACTTTGGGGTTTCTAATAGGTGCCAGGGCACGATCTAACTCACCGCTATTATGACACCTTATAAAATCTAAAGTCCCCTGACTTTGTATTATGCAGTTCCAGTTATATTTGTAATCCACTAATTCATGAAACATTAAGTATTATACTTATAATATAGTTTGATAAGGAGTTGTGGATCCATTCTTTTCCTATAGAGCACTGAAGGCCTATTCCGCCAGTTACATACAATGTTGGACTCTCAGCAGCCCAATGCTTCCGCCAGTTGGAGTTTTCCCATATTTATCACTTATTGAGATCAATTGGAGGCTTTCGTGAAACTTATTGCTTCTATACAGATGTGATTGTGGAAAAGTCCCCCAAGCAATTGTAACACTTGATGTAAGGTAACCTAACATGGTACCCATAGCCTGCTATTGACCCATACTTCGCATCCATGTGCCTCGAAGTTTATACAGAGGCACATAGGTTTTTTCCCTCATGGATTCCATGAAAATCCAGAAATCAGGGCATTTGCCGTCATAGGATGCACTACGGAGGTATTTTCGCATACAAGCGTTGCTGCTAGGGGGAAAAAATGTCTGAAGCAGGCACCATATGGTGACACACCGAATGCGTAGAGACTCTGTGTGCCGATTTAAAGGATCCATGTCCATGGCAGGTTATGTAGGATAATGCGAGGCCTTTAGTTGACCAGGTTTGTTATCTAGATAGATAGTAGAAGAGTCAACTTTGTTACTAAAACCACAACTTCTAATAGCTTACTCTTACTGTAAATTGAGCCTGTTGTAAAGTTTTTGTTTTTTTACCAGCAATGTTTTGTTTTCATTAGTTTTTGAGCAAAATTTGTTTTCATGCTTCTTTCGACCTTGTGTTCTTCCTTGTACAAAAACAATTGTAAGTGTCATGAGTCTTAAGAGATGAATCATTCAAAAATATTACATAAAACGTAGCGTTCCCATTTACGCATCATAAGGAGATGACCTAGTTCAAGTACAGAGCAGGCTAGAAGTTATGTGAAGATGTTCTGCACTGTGTAGCCTCTGGAGGTGCCATCAAGTTTACAATTTAGTCATTTGTTTTGGTTGAATGAAGTTGGTGGTTCTAACTCGAGCTCAGTCACAGGCCACAAGCAGACAGCCGTAATACGTATACAGTTTGTACCATATATTTTCTGCCAAAAATAGTATTGGATCCCATTAGAACAAGGGAGGGAAACATTTCCCAAATAAATTTTTGGGGAAAGGTTTCCTTGCTATGTTCTGATGGAACTCGATCCCATTCTTGACCACCTGAATGCAGGTAACACAAGCTTTGGTTTGTATAAAATTCCATAATAGCATCGTTGGACCACTTAAACAGTCCTTGACCATATGCATCTGCAGGGAAAATATATAGCCAGAGAATAATTCTGGGAGCCCTTTTAGAAAGGGTGTCGTCTTGAAATTACAGTGATGACTTATCCTTAGGATAGGATATCAATGCATGATCAGTGGGGGTCCCACATTTGGTACCACCACGATCAGCAGAACGAAGTGGCCACGACGCTCTCTGTAGTGCCTTACCCGGCACAGAGACATTTATACGAGTGTGGCTGTGCCTGGTATTGCAGCTTAGGCCATTCAAGGTTCTGAATGTGGTTGAGCTGCAGTACCAGGCACAGCCACAGTCGAATAGACATCACTGTGCCCGGTACTGCAATGATGGGAGCCGCAGTGCTCCAGCAAGCACTGCTGCCCCTTAGTTCTGCTGATTGGGACCCACACCATCCACGTAAAATCCTGAAAAGGCTCTTTAAACCACATCATGTTGGGTTGTGATCCTTTACGATAGCTGCTGTGAAGGAGTGGGCATGTAGACTTCCTGCCCCAGAGTCTATATAGGGAATGGATAGTATTAATTTATTTATTGTAGTAGAAGTGATTCCTAGTTGATTGTTTTTACTTTGATCCCACCTACTTTATAGTCTGACTCCTCCTCTTCCTCCCCAGCTATCAATGACTTCCTGTGTCGGTAACTATCCAGATGCACATGGAGCTTTTTGAATTTTTATTCTATTTGATCTATTTTCTGATATGGAGATATTCATTCAAATCTGGAATCGGAATTCGAGCACTAAAAGATCAGTCAGGGCTCGGCAGAATTGGCCTGTATATGGTGTCCCTATCTATTTATTACCGTGGAACTTGTACTGCAACTCTAGGGATGAATTACTCACTCATTTTACTCTTTTTCTCACCTCTCTGTTAAACTTGATCCTTATCGCGTCTTTTTGCTGTGATTCACAGTAGAGCGGTTGCTTTTTGTAATTCCGATTTTATGGCGGTCCAGCACTGTAGTCAGTCATTGAAAACCTACAACAAAGTCATAAACTAAGATGGATGGAAGTGGTTCTCTTGTTATTAAAGGTTTAAAGGACACAATAAACTTGAGAATAAGGAATAAAAACACAGGTACGGGAAATCGCACCTCCATAAAATGTAACCTGTTGTTGACATGTGGGTTTTAGTACTGCGTACAATACATATCAATGGACTGTCTAAGAAATAAGCGAGAAGGAAAATCTTAAAAGGCATCTCCACTTTTCTGTAATGTTTGCCTACAGCATTTTCTTCCCCCTCACCTATTACATTTGTTATGCCTTGAGAACAGTTTGCAGACATGCTGAGTACTTCTGTAGTGGACTTTGCAAGCAACAAGTACTCGTAAGCGGGGAACGAATCATGGTTCAGAGTCCGTATATTATTAAAGGGTTATTTCCACTTTATAAAGTGATGGCATATCACTAGGATATGCCATCACTTTCTGATTAGTGAAGGTCCGACCTCTGGGACCCCCACAGATCCAAACAATGAATGGGACGCAGGACTGGGTTAGTTCTGCTTCTCCATAGCTCCATTTTCTTGAATCGGCACAATTCTTCAACACAACCTTAGTCTAATGATTTAAATTAATTTTACCTTTCAACGTGACAGGTTCCCTTTAACGGGCTGTACAGAGTTCATAGTGTGAGGTGTGTTGGGCGCAGCCAATAGGGGGAGTTTGGTGCAGCAATCAATGTCAATCACTAACTTTGCTCCCCCTGCTTGTAAATATGAAGTATTATTAACCAACATGAAAAATTATTTTCAGATAAAATATTCTGTTATTTGTCATCTAAATATTGAATAATTTTTTTTTAGAATTACTTTAAGAACTTTTCTTGGGTCCGACTTATGGCATAATGTTTTTAAGCTGTCAGACTTGTTTAAGAAATCGATGCATAATTTCATTATCTCTGAGGACAGAGTTTATCATAACATCACCTAGAAAGATCTGCGGCTGATGAAGTCATTGTACAGGGAGCTGTCATGGAATAATCAAAGCTAAAGAAACCGTCATCCATTCTGTTCATCACCGTAGCTGTGACTGCCTTGTTCTATTATGTTCCGAATATCAATTTAAAGGTTAAAGTTGTTAAGCTCTTGTTCATAATTGCTAAATAAATGTCTGTGTGTGTGTCATCCAAAAGTTTTACTTTGACAAACTCTTTGAAATTTCCTTCTCTTAGCAATAAATTACGAAACTTTTAGATTTGGTCTCACCATAGATGCACAAATCCGACAGCTATGTCCAAATGCCGATAATATCCATGGTCACAAAATAATCATCTGTGATTGATGGAAATTTGTAGCACAATTTATATGAAATACTTAAAAAAATGACTGCACTCTTTGAAATGTCATAGATGTTATATGAGCCGTCTTCAGCCTAACCGAGCGCCGATCACAGCCGAAGATATAGGGATCTCAACTGAGCGCTTCTGCACCTTCGTTTCAACGATGGTTCGGGTCTCGGCACCCCGACTCCAACCGATCCAATCTTCTGATATGTCTCCATGACATATCAAAAGTTTACTGAAAGTGCAGTTACTCTTGAATATTTTTCTATACTTATGGTTGCATTCATGTGGTATACTGTAATGGGGTACCAGTCCCTTACCTTGCTGCCGCAGCCGTCGTTCCTCACCGACACCCGTCTCGATTTTGCAGCCTCCAGCACTTCCTACCTTCCCAGGACACGATCCTCTGAGGCCTCCTGCTCTGCACCTGGCAGCGTTACATCCGGTATAGGGACGCCCCCTCCACCCTTTCTCTAACCCTTCCATTGGCTGAACCTGACTGTTCCACTTCCAACAAGTTTCTTAGGATCCCGTTAGTGTGTTAAAGTTGTGATAATTAATTTGTTACATTTGGAATTTGACTTCAGGCTGTTTAATGACTTCTGTACCCATACTGATTGAACGCTGCGAGACCGGACTTTGAATTGAATGGTTATGCTTTTGCCTATAATGCTGTACCTTGTATCTGTATGCCATACCTTAAGTCACCAGCGCTTGCTGTCAGAGACTACTCTGGGGACCTGACTGCATTCCCTGTGCAGTCCATACCGCTGTGATGAACCTTTTTAAGGTATAGAAGCAAAACCCCTTTGATTCTGTTCCCTGTTTACCCTTCAGATAGTCTAATAGCGACACATAGGGTTCATTGCTTGCCCTTCTGTTCGGGACATATACTGTTAATTACCCAATAATATCCTTTACTTGAACGTGTGTATGTTGCAATATAGGCATTTTGTCTAATGCAGTGGTTCCTAGAGTGAGTTCTGCATACTCCAGGAGTTGGTCTGTCTTAATGAGCCAAAAATCTTGGGAACCAATGGCCTTTATAATGATAATGATAAATTAATAGCAAAACTTAATTTAAAGGCCAGTGATACCTAGTCACAGACAATGCTCCAAATAATTGAAAAGTTTTTCTTATTTCAGGTACAAATTAGTGCTGGATGTTGTACTGCTGTGAATTCCCGCTGGGAGAGGGGGAGAGAGCTGTCTTGTTCACAGTCTGGACTCATGGCTGTATTGGTCACACACATTTTGAATTTCTCAAGAATATTGTAATGTCGGGGTAGGGAAACGGACAAGTGAGCCCTAATCTACCCGCCACTCAGTCCCTGCCTACTTGCAACGACCCGCCCTAGGCGATGGGGTACAACTGAGCGACGGTCCCTACACTCAATAGGTGCACGACAGACAGACAAGGGTACAAAGAAGCCAGGGAAATGGGGAAGTTGCCCACGGGAACACCGTGAGCAACAAGCGAGGTGAACGAGCCGAGTCAAACCAGGAGATGAGCGAGGTACAAAAACGCAGAGCAGAAGAGTGGTCAGAAAAGCCAAGGTCAATCACAAGCAGAGGATCAGTAGTTCAAGAAGCTGCAGCAGGGCCAGGAAACCAACAGAGAAGAATCACAAGCAAAGGAGGAACAGGAAAGGCAGGTATAAATAGACAGAGGGCGGGAGCTAGCTCCGTCTGGCCAGGCTGTGATAGGCTCTCCCACTCCTAAGCCTGCCATCCTGAGTGGTGGAAGATGGAGTCAGTCTCACAGACATAGAAGCAGGTGCAGACTGATTACCTATGGGCGTCGACACAGAAGTTGTGTCTGCCAGATCCTTTACAAATATACAGAAAAGCCTGATAATTTTGCATGGGGGGTACTTTACTTGTATTGGTATTTATTTTTTGTGGGACAGTTTCTGGATTTCCAACCCCATTAGTTGAATTGTATCTACAGCCATAATAACCAAGAAAAATAGCTTGAATTCTGCAGCATAACAATAAATTGTAGAATGGCTCTCGTTGTTTTGTAACCGCGTCATGCATCTATTAATGGCTATGAATATGTAAGACACCTTGTTTTATATTTAATGTCCCTTTGCTAAGGTAAAACAACAGTGTGCATGTCGCATCATGAAAACATGGCTTCTAAATCACACGTCTTAGTAAGTATTGTTATTTAGTCGCAAGAACATACCGTGAATACAGAAATGGGACTTTGCTGGCGTCCAGACAATGACATCTGCTTTTCCATGTGTTTTATGTCATTGACAAATTGGTAAAGCTGTTGCACAGTAGAATTGGTTTCCCATGAGGAGAAAACTGCTGCCGAATCACCTGTCACCTTGTTGTGTTGCCTACACAAGTGGTCAGGGGCGTAGCTAATGGCTCATGGGCCCCGATGCAAAGATTCTTACTGGGCCCCCCCCCCCCCGCAAACTTCTCATGGCCGATGGTCCGCAGCTTTCAGCTGCATCGCTGGGTCTCCTAAGTGACCCAACAATGCAGCACTAGCAGCCGGGGCATCACTACGGCTGGGTTCACACACCCTATTTACGGACGTAATTCGGGCGTTTTAGCATTGAATTACGTCCGAAAATGCGGCTCAAAAGCGTTGGCAAACATCTGCCCATTCATTTGAATGGGTCTTACGATGTTCTGTGCCGACGGTCATTTTTTTTTACGCGCCGCTGTCAAAAGGCTGGACCCAGGATAGGTAAGAATAATAATTTTGCTTCTTTATGTGTTACTGATTATTTTTGTGTGTTTGTGTTTTTTTACAGGTTCGGTTGTTGGACTTCGGATACGAGGACTTCAATGACGGCGTTTTTTTTATTCTCAATAAAATGATTAATGAGGGTTGTGTTTTTTTTTATTTCAATAAAATATTTTTTCTATGTGCTTGTATCTTTTTAAACTTTATTATCAACGCCTTAGTAATGGCCGCTGGCTGATTGACAACCTCCATTACTAAGGTGGGGCTTAATGTTAGCCGGTGCAGAGGCTACACTAACCCCCATTATTACCCCGGTACCCACCGCCACCAGGGGTGCTGGGAAGAGCCGGGTACGAACCAGTACCCGTCCATCTGTAGTGACGGGCAGGCACCGGGGTGGCCGCAGGCTGGTAGTATTAGGCTGGGGAAGGCCAAAATCAGTGGCCCTTCCCACCCTTGTAATGCTGCCTGCTGCTGCTGCTGTGTTGTATCCGGCTGGTTATGAAAATTGGGGGGGACCCCACATCGTTCTTTCCAATTATTTTTTTTTAAATGAAGTGGGGTCCCCCCCATTTTTCATAACCAGCCAGATACAATAAAGCAGCAGCAGCCTAGCATCACAGCATCACCAGGGTAGGAAGGGCCACTGTTTTTGGCCTTTCCCCTCCTGATAATACCAGCCTGCGGCCACCCCAGTGGCCGACCATCACTACAGATGGTCAGGTACTGGATCGTACCCGGCTCCTCCCAGCACCCCTGGTGGCGGTGGGTACCGGGGTAATAAAGGGGGTTAGTGTTAGCCTCGGCATCGGCTAACACTAAGCCCCGCCTTAGCAATGGATGCTGTCAATCAGCCGGCGGCCATTACTAAGGCGGTAGTAATATAGTTTAAAAAAAAACACAGACATAGAAAAAATATTTTATTGAAATAAAAAAAAAACCCACACAGCCCTCATTAACCATTTTATTGATAATAAAAAAAAAAAGCTGTCATCGAAGTAGTCCTGGAATCCGACGTAGTCCAACGACCGAACCTGTAAGAAAACACACAAAAAAATGATTAGTAACACGTGTTAGGCTTAGATACAGGGCCCATGTGTGATACTGTCTGTGGGACCCTGTATCTAAGCCTACCACAACGTAGGCTTAGATACAGGGTCCAGCAGACAGTAATCTTATACAGTATAAGATTACTATGTGCTGGGGCCCTGTATCTAAACCTACAGTGTGGTAGGCTTATATACAGGGCCCAGCAGACAGGATCACACATGGGCCATGTATCTAAGCCTACCATGTGATTGGCTTAGATACAGGGCCCAGCAGACAGGATCACGCATGGGCCATGTATCTAAGCCTACCATGTGATTGGCTTAGATACAGGGCCCAGCAGACAGGATCACACAATCTGTGATCCTGTCTCATGGGCCCCCTAAGCCTGCTACATCGTAGGCTTAGGGGTTGTGCAGTCCCTAAACATTGATGGCCTATCCTCAGGATAGGCCATCAATAGCTGATGTGTCTCCCGGGACCTGCAAATGAGCTGTTTTGAAGGGGCCGCAGCACTGGTACGACAGCTGCTTCCCCTTCATTTCACTACTCGCTCACAGTGTGAATCGCCGACACCGATTCACAGTGTGACCGGAATGAAGGGGAGCAGCTCTCGTACGAGTGCTGCGGCCCCTTCAAAACAGCTGATTGGCGGGTCCCGGGAGTCAGACGCCGCCAGTCAGGGCTAAGCTTACCTTCCTCTTCGGCCGCGGCGGGAGTTCTGTCGTCTCGATGCTGTGCGCGGCACATAGCGCTGTGACGTCATGCGCTGCGCACAGCGCTTGATGTCAGGACCTCCGCTGCGATCCGGAACCAGGAAGGTAAGTAAAGTATGTTACTATAGTAACAGGGGCCCGCGGCCCGAGTTACTATAGTAAGTTTTTATTGATGTGGTGCGGGGGGCCGTGGGCCCCCCTGGCTTCGGGGCCCGGTCGCAATTGCGACCGCTGCGACCCCTATAGCTACGCCAGTGCAAGTGGTAGCAGTCAAATACTTGATGCCTCTCGAGGTCGGGAAATAAGCTTGGGAAACAAAAGTACATTGCATGAGAATGAAGGTAGATGATTCTTTTCTGCCTCATTGGTTATATATACTCCCTATGTAGTTGTCTTTCCTTAATTGTCTTCTGGAAGAAATCATCCCATTAGACCAACCTGTGCATTCCAGAAAGATGTTGCAACCCACTGCAATAAGGAAAGACGTGGACACCACGGAAAACACAAGAATAGATTTGAATCATAATGGGATTTGATGATGAGCATTAAGAATTGCTGAATTCAAGTTGGCGCAATAGTAGAAAGCAAAATGTATTCAGTGGAGGATGTGTACTTTTTGTTGGAATTTATGTTCGTGTAGGAAAACAAGGCAGTGAGGGGAAAAAAAAGGGCCAAATTCATAATTGTTGATCTGTCTCAGAGCTCCCTTTTCCCCTTTGACATCCACACCTCTGTATGGACAGGTGTTGTCTGCCAAGTGCAGCGCTCAACTGTTTCCGCCATTCCCATAGACTTTGAATGGGGCGGCAGTTCACGTACGCTGCACCATTCAAAATCCTTTTCGCTGGGCTCGTGCAGTGAAGAGTAAGGGTATGTTTTACACGGCCTATTTTCAGGCTATTTTCTGTTCCGATGGGCCGTTTTTTTACTCGGATGTTTTGAAAAGCGGCTGTGTAAAAAAACGGCCACGAAAAAGAAGTGCCGGTCACTTCTTGGGACGTTTTTTGAGTCGTTTTTCATTGACTCTATAGAAAACAGCTCCAAAAACGTCCGTAAAAGCGCAGCGAAAATCGCGAGTGGCTTAAAAAACTTCTGAAAATCAGGAGCTGTTTTCCCTTGAAAACTGCTCCGTATTTTCAGACGTTTTTGACTCCGTGTGTGAACATACCCTAAGGGGAATAGGGACCCCCGTTCTAGGTATCGGTGGAGCCCCTCGCTATCATACATTTATCACCTATCCTGTCAATAGGTGATAAATGTTATTTGTGCGGAAAACCTCTTTACTAAAACCTCTTTTTATATCAATTGAGAAATAAATATTTGTAGTAGATGTTTTAGGCTTCGTTCACATCTGCTTCAGGGCTCCGTTGATGGGTTCTGTCTGAGCTTTCTGTCAGGGGAACCCATGGAACCCTGACTAAAACAAACGGAAACCAATTTCAAACCAACCAATTTCAATGGTGACGGATCCGGTGCAAATGGTTTCCGTTTGTCACCGTTGTGCAAGGGTTCAGTCGTTTTGACGGAATCAATACCGTAGCCGACTGCGCTATTCATTCCGTCAAAACAATGGAACTCTTAAACAACGCTGTGAAACGGAAACTATTTGCACCATTTGTTTCCGTTCGTTTCAGTCAGGGTTCCGTTCATCGGTTCCCCTGACGGAAAGCTCCAATGGAACCCATGGACGGAGCCCTGACGCAGATGTGAACGAACCCTTACTACGTATTGGTCGAGGATTACAGCCTCTATTATCACTCAAGGATTAATTCAGATTTCTGTTGGTTGCCACTGAAATCAGTCAACAGGTTGTTGACAGAAATGGCTCTAGCATCTGCATTGTATTCTAGGAAAGTTAGACTTGGTTCTCACCATTACAGAGGCTTTGGGTTCAGCATATACGCCGGAAAATGCCCTCCATTTATATATCGAATGTGCCTATAGACTATAGCTTCACAAATCTAGCAAAATTGCAGACTGGATTAACCTGTAGGTTATTTTCTGCCACCCATCTATTTGTTTCTTTGTACTTTTGGCATACATTTTTGTATACCCTTGGCTGGTATACAGTTGCCTCGGTTGTATTGAAGGAGCAATCAACTACTCTTTTCAATACAACTGTGTACAAAAAAATGTGGTATATGTTATTTTTCCGATGGGAGTCAGGGGCAGGAATAAGCAATGGTAAAGCTATGTGTTAAGTGGAGTATTGTATGGTTATTCTAAATCTAGGGTGGTAAAGGAGTTAATAATTAAATCCCTGATGGTTTAGGTCAGAGAATTGGGTGATGTTATCATTCCTGGTGGTCAAGGGCACGGAGTGGGGTTAAAAATAAAGTTCCTGATGGCCTAGAACTTTAATACTGGTGTCCAGTGGTTACACACCTCTCCTAGGTCCAGGGATGTCCTGCTGTAACAGGACTGAATGAGGTCACTCTGTCCCAGGCTGTCCCTGTTTAGTCATATTCTGCTGACCTGCACCGATCATACAGATCAGTGCAGGGCAGGAGACAAGAGGACCATGCATCTGTGATTTTACAGCCTCACAGTTGTCTCTATGGTCGGACAGAAATAAATTCTCTGCTCCACCACTGGAGTTGACAGTGGAGTAGGATGCTTTACTTCTCAACTGTCAGGTTCCTGCTGGGGATCGCCCAGTTTGCCACCCTATTTAGCAGGCTCTGACCCTAGGTTTTCGTCTTTACAACATTTTTCAGGGCTTCTCATCGTTGGTAACACGACTCCGTAACTTATAGCAGATACTGCTTAATTTGGGGACTAGGTTGTTTACATGTACTTGATCAAATCCATGATCTAACCAGAAACAATGATCAGAATTTCTAGAAGTCAAGTGACAACTGTGCTACATGACAGGCTCAGCAAGATAACATATTTACCATTTATTTTTCTAAATTCATTAGTATTAAAATAGACCAGAAATGTGGAAAGACATGTAAATATAGTTCTCTTTGTAGCCGATTTCTCTACCTTGCCCATTTCGAATATAATTAGGCAAAAAAAAAACATTTACACTGGGTAATTATTCCCAAATCGTTAGACCTTTCATGTATTCAGGCTGATGGCGTTGACAGTAGACTTCATGATCGGAGCCACGAAGCTCCCTTTTGTGGTTGGGTGAAGGACTTTAGCGGAGGATTGAATCTTCTTTCTAGTCAGTCTTGTGACAATATTCTCCAGGGCCCCGTGGAGAGGGGATTTTCATCCAGATTTCTTTGTAAAGTGGATCAAAGAACCTCTGTGACATATTTAAAGAATTTTCCTTTGAGTCAGCAGCAGAAAAAAATAACAGTTTGAGCACTTTCCCAGAAGCGAAGCAAGGGCTTATTTCATTCTCCCTTTCACTCGGCCCTTTTTTCGCCATCCAAAAGAGTCAAACTGTATCTGAATTACAAAAAGGGTCTTTGGTCTTTGCTGCAGACCACTGTGATTCCAAAAACCTACCGGTGGTGTTCTGTGAAGCCGGAGTTGCTTCCAGCCTTAATGTCTTCGATTAGTAAGGTGGTAAACGCTTTGCATCTATTTTCTTTTTGCTTTTCAGAATCTGAACCACTTTGCGAAGACCGTGTGAAAGACGGGATGCTATGCCGGCATTGTTCAGAAGGGAATCACAGAGATTTGTCTTGGAAATCAGCAGATGAACTGTGCAGTTTTTTTAGTGTTGTCAAATCCATTATAAAAAAAATGCAAGAGAGATTTCAGATCTGTACAACTTTTATAGAGAATTGCAAGGATGAACCAGCTCCTAATTTTTAAGATGTGGAGAGGTGTAACGGAACAATTGAGTAAATGATTGGCCATCCAACAACTATCATGCTGAACTTTAGTGGGGGAGTTGTGACTTCTGGAACCACCACTTCGGGTGCCAACAGAGTTTGTTCAACCCTTGGTTGCATTTAAAGGGGTTGACTGAGATAAGAAAAAAAAAATTAGCTTTTTCCAAAAATATTGTCACTCAGATCCAAGGTCTAGGTCTGATATTCACTTGAACGGCACTGAGCTGCAATATAATGACCCATGTACAAGAGTGGAGTTGTTTTGGTTAAGAGGGGACATTTTTGTTTTTTCCGGTTCCTAGCCAACTTAAAAGGATTCTCTCATATCGCCAACACCTTTTTGAAATGAAGCCAGCACAGCAATCAACTCATTACAGCAAGTTTTGCCTGGCTTCTGAAAACCTAAATGGTCAGCTGTTATTATTACCAAGGGAAGTTGCCTCCAGCAATACATTTAGTCACTGCAGTTGAAATATAGTATTACATGGTAATCATTGAAATCAATGGCCGCCCATGTAATACATGGGCATGCCAGATCTGTTAGAGCAGGAACCTCTAATACTGATGCTCCATTCTGTCTCATAAGGGGGATCCCTAATAGCACATATGGAAAGGAGTTGTCTTCGTGAGACCACCCCTTTCATGGATGCACTTTTGGTAAATTGGGTTGTACCCCTGTTAAATGGATGCTTTACCATCCTGTCATTCGGGGGTCATGTATCAAATGCAATATTTAAATATCCTATATTAATGAATCTTCACTGATCAATAGAATTAGAATATTTCCAATGTTCTTCTGAGCAATTTACCCCTTCAGTTCTTAGCTGAGAAATCCCATAATGATAACCCAGCCACAGAAAACAGTGGGATCACCATCAACATTCGCTCACAGATCTGGACATCCCTGAGCTAAGAGCCGAAGTGGCTTGGTGTTCAGAAGATCATCTGGGCTTCTTCCGTCTAGAAATTTCTTTGGTTAGGATCTCGCACATCTTCACCATGATATCGTCTATGACTTGTCAGAAGTTTAAGGGTCACCTTAAAACCGTATTCATCAATGCTCTCAAAATGAAATAATATTAGTGATCGACGAGGCACTCTATGGCTCATGCCCCTGTAATATCTAAATCGATTAGCTACATTTTTATTCACCTTACAAAACGATGGATTACGGCTAATGATTTCATTGTAAAATATAGGTCAGATTATTAAAAATGCACTGAAAACCCGGCTTACAGATTGTGCTAGAGCAGTCATGACAAACAAAAATAAAACCGAATCATTGGAAAGTTCTACAGGGGTCAATTTTTAAATGACTGTGGACAGTCGACAATTCCCTTATGGTGGTTACAGTTCATTAGAGTATCTCAAAAGGAGAAGAGCAGACTTGCCTGCTAAGTGACAGAAAACTCAGCTTCAAAACATTCATACTCTGGGGCTTTCTGAAAAAGCTAAATTCCATTATCAGTTCAGAGCAATTGTTTGCATAAGTAATTATGAGCGGAACAAAAAAAATAAAAATCCGGTTGAGAAAGATTGCATCCAGCTATGGCAGAGCTTTGTTACAACGTTTATCTGCAATGTTCAGGAAGGATTCCGAAAATCCAGCGTTGATCTAATGAGTGACGTGAGGAAGCCACTCGACGTCCAGTTGGAGGCTTTTTACTTGTGGAAGGAAGACGCTGTAATGAGTCTTGAGAAGCTGGTCAGCGCCCCCTATGACTAAACTATGCTTATATCCTTGACCTTCTCTCTGCTGGATTTCATATAATTGCTTCTGTTTGGAGGACACTTAGAGGCTCTGTCACCAGTTTATAACTTCCCTATATTCTACCCAATCTAATAGGCGCTTAGATGCTGATAACTACTGTTGTTTTTTGTTGTTTTTGAAAAAACTTTTATTATTGACCCAAGTTATGATCATTTTTCGATTTATGCTAATTTTTTCTAAATGCCCAACTGGGCGTTTTTTTTTCTATTCGCCAAGTGGGCATTGAATAGAAAGCACAGCACGAAATCACACTGTGACGTCATTTCTTCCCGCAGGTCTTTCACCGGAGCAATGGAAGACTGAACAGACATTCACCTCCAGCCGCCGCAGACTCGGATAAACGTCCTGGCACAGCTGGAGGCGATGTCTGTTCAGTCTTCTGTTGAAGGACCTGCGGGAGGAAGTGACGTCACAGCGTGATCTCGCGAGATCACTCTGTGCTGTGAAGAGAAGTGTATGACGCTGATTGGTCAGCGTCATACACTTTTCTATACAACGACCACTTGGTGAAAAGAAAAAAAATGCCCAGTTGGGGATTTAGGAGAAATTTGCATAAATCGAAAAATGTTCATAACTTTGTCAATAATAAACTTTAAAAGAAAACAACAGTAGTTATCTACATCAAAGCGCCTATTAGATTAGGTAGGCGACAGGGAAGTTATAAACTGGTTAAGAGTCTCTTTAATAATGGGAAGCACCCAAACAGCTGTGACACCCTAATAAAATTTTTATTGCTTAGGTCAAAATATTGAAACCTTTCCTTGTATACTGATTCAGCAGAGCCGGGTAGGGCCTCATGATGTATCACCTGCAACTTCTGAGTAGTAGGGCACCCGTAGACTTCTATTAGGTCCTGCTGTATCTTCATATGTCTCGGAATACATATAGCATGAAGCGTGCTCCATTAGATACTGTATTATGGAGAAACATCTACAACATATGGCGGCGGACAAAGCACGATACCGATGCACAAGGAATACATGTGGCTCTGTGGTATGAAGACAAAATTAATTAAATTCTAGTTATGACCGAGATGAATTTATTAAAAAAATACAAGTTACCAATGCTGAAAAAAAGTTAATTCTGCTGGAACTAAGGCTGGATTCACACGAGCATGTTACGTCCGTAAAGGACGGAACGTATTTCGGCCGCAAGTCCCGGACCGAACACACTGCAGGGAGTCGGGCTCCTAGCATCATAGTGATGTACGATGCTAGGAGTCCCTGTCTCTCCGTGGAACTACTGTCCCGTACTGAAAACATGATTACAGTACGACACAGTGGTCCCGCAGCGAGGCAGGGGCTCCTAGCGTCGTACATAACTATGATGCTAGGAGCCCGGCTCCCTGCAGTGTGTTCGGTCCGGGATTTGCGGCCGAAATACGTTCCGTCCTTTACGGACGTAACGTGGTCGTGTGAACCCAGCCTAATTGTGTAAGTCTCATCATGAATCATTTTAATTTGGTTCACATTTATTGTTGCGCAGCTTTCGTTTTTCCTACATCAGATGAGTGTGCAGTGCCTGGTATAAAGACAATACTTCCAAGAATCCAAATCCCCAAAATAATCTTTGCATAGACTCATTCAGCTAGAAAAGTTAGAAGATTTCAGCTCTGAGTGCAGCTCTGGAGTATAATGCAAGGTTCTCACCTCCTTTTCAGTAAAATTCCGCAAAATTTTTGTTTAGAATGAGTGCCGTTGAACTGCGTCTTTTTGTATACATTAATGTTTACTTTTTTTAGTGTAAACAACGTAAAACTCTACGTTATTACCTACGGGAAACGGTATGCATGCAAATTAATTCTATATATAAAGTGTAAAATGGTGTTCAATGGTGAGCATACACTAACTCATAGAGCAGAAAATAAATGGGTAAAAAAACAAGTTAAGATCTGTGGATTAGGGGATTACATTGTCGGAACTTTCCTAATATACAGAAGGGCCATTGGGACCCATCAGGGCCGAGGTGCAATAAACGACCTTTGCAGTTACGCCCCTGACCCCAATTGTTCGAAGACAGAAACTACCTTGAAAACTTACCACGGAGTGTTAACAGTCTAGTCAACTGATGTTACTTCAAGCCATTAACCCCCCAAAAAAAAAAGAAATTAGATATATTTTTGATCTTTTCCGTAGCGAGCTAAAAATGCAAAATGAACATTTTCTGTAAATTGCTTTAAAGGGGGAAGCAGAATTAGCTGAGCCGCACAGCTGTGTTGTTCCATCAGAAACCTGTATTATTTTGTTTATATCCTGATAAAATGGGACCCGTAAGGGAACGCTAACACAAAGATTTGCAATCTGCTTAATCCAGACCTTTGCTAATTACAAGAATCATTTAAAGGGGGAGTAAACTGTAAGGTGTAATTAAGTTTGAAATGGTTTCACTGATTTATCCCTGAAAGACTCCTTCCTTCCAAGTACAGAAAGAAATCATTGTCGAGTGCAAATTGCTATTTTGCCGCACTTACTGTTTTTTTTTAGCTCATTACATTAGTTCTGTATATTTCTAATATAGGGAGACGTTATTACTGAAGTGAAATCAACGTTTACCGCAACAATATAGATCTCTGCATAACTGTATAGATTCATATACTGGATAACATCTCGGAATACAGATTTAAAAAGTTCAAAGATAATACGTTGTAATAAAGCATTTTAGCATTTTTCTCAATAATGTGTCCAGTAGGTGACAGCACTCAGTGATGGTGATGTCTGATCACCCATTTACAGAGCTAATTATATACTCTTAATTGGTAGCTGCTTGTTGCGAATAGTAAAGTAAAATTCCGTCACGGCTTCTGCTTTACCGCTGTAGTTTCCCCTCCCCCACAAAATCCAGATGTTACTGTATGGTGAAGTGAATTAAAAAAAAAAAATGTTCGTATATCCTACAGGACAAAACTGCCTCTTTATCCACTTAGGCTATACTCCTACCCCTACCTCCTGTTTACTGACCCTGAATTTACTGCTAAATCCATCTCCTCAAGACAAGACGGAATATCAGCTTACTGAAGGATCAGGTTACAGCTGCCTATAGAAGTCTATGGAGAGAGGAGCAGGAGCAGAGTCAGAGTGACACACAGAGATGCTACTGCAGATTCTAGTAAGTGTTCTATCTCACCCCAATTCTGGATACACATCTTTGCTGCTCATTACTGATGTATAATGTCCTCCATGCTGCTACAGCTGCTTCTATATATGTGATAGTGAAGAGAATATTCTACTCTCCTATATGTGTGCAGTGTATAGAAGACATGCTAGCAGTTAGGCTCAACCCACTAGCTCAGGGAAAATTGAGAATTAGAGAGAGAGCGTGCACAGGGGAAAATTGCAGGGAAAAAAAATGCAGGATATAAGTCATATAATGGTCAATGTTATTTGTTATGTACACAAATATGACAGATTTTTTTGAAAAGTCACCTGAAAGGTTAGGTACGTTTTAACGATAAAATTCTGTCAACCTGCAGCCACCACTAGGGGAAGCTCAGAACATACACATTGTTACATCTTCTAAGCTATCCCTAGTGATGGCTGCAAGGCACCCAGAATTTTATCGTGTAATTATATGGCATTTGGACCTCTGTGTCAACCCCCCCCCCCCACTTATATATATTATGAAATTGCACAAAATCTTGGACCAATTTAGATTTAAAAAAAATAATAATATTAATAACAAAGATAAGTATACTTTAACCCCTTAGTGACCAGCCTATTTTAGGCCCTAATGACCAAGATATTTATTTTTTTCGTTTTTCGGTATTTGCATTCAAAGAGCTATAACTTTTATTTATTTTTACATCCACATAGCTGTATGAGGACTTGTTTTTTGCAGATTAGTTGTACTTTTTAATAGCACCCTTTTGGGGTACAGATAATTTTTTGATTAACTTTTTTTTGGGCGGGAATAGAAAAAAAACCTGAAATTCCGCCATTGTCCTATGCGGTTTAAATCCACGCCGTTCACTGTGCGGCATAAATAACATGTTACTTTTATTCTATGGGTTACTACGATCATGACTATACCACATATGTAGAGTTTTTTTTATGTTTTACGACTTTTGCACAATAAAAACTATTTTGAACCAAAATTATTTTGTTTTTGAATCGTCGCTTTCCAAGAGCCGTAATTTTTTTATTTTTTCGTCAATATAGTGATATGTGGGCTTGTTTTTTTGTGGGACGAGACGTAGTTTCGATTGGTATTGTTTTGGGGTGCATGGGACTTATTGATAAACTTTTATAATGACTTTTTTTGGGGGGCAATGGAAAAAAATTTGCAATTTCACCGTTGTTTTTTGCGGGTTTTTTTTTTACGGTGTTCACCTTGTGGTTTAAATGATATATTAACTTTATTTTTTGGGTCATTACGGTCGTGGAAATACCATATATGTGTACTTTTATTTCTTTTTTACACTTTTACTAAATAAAACCACTTTTTATGGGAAAACAATGGTTTTATTTTTTTTTTTACTGTAACTTTTATTAATCATTTTTATTTCACACTTATTTTTTTTTATTCCCACTAGGGGACTTTACTATGCGATCTTCAGATCGCTGCTATAATGCTTTGGTATACTTCGTATACCAGAGCAAAACTGCCTATCCGTGTAAAACTGACAGGCAATCTATTAGGACGTGCCTCCGTCATGTCCTAATAGGCATATTCCCAGGGCAGACCTGGGGGCCTTTATCAGGCCCCCGGCTGCCATGGCACCCCATCGGAGGCCTGCCATTGCATTTGTGGGCTGCCGATCAGTGAGAGAGGGAGCCCCCTCCCTTTGTAAATTATTTAAATGCCGCGGTCGCTATTGACTGCAGCATTTAACAGGTTTAACGGCCGCGATCGAAGTAAACTTCAATCACGGCCATTGGAGCAGGAGCCCGGCTGTCATCAGACAGCCGAGCACCCGCTGCAGCCTGCACGAGAAATCCGTGCAGGTCTTAGACTTGGCCACCGTGAAAAGACCCCTTAGTGACCGCCATGAAAAGACGTATTGGTGTTTACTAAGGGGTTAAAGTTAAAGAGTGATCGTATTGCAGCTACAAGCCGATAGAGGTAGACAGAAGGACCTATATAATGCTGATAGCCCTTATCTGCCAACAAGACCGGGTGAGGTCTATATAGCGTAGTTTCAATTTCCAAACATGTTATATGCCCCCGAATCTCTTAGAGTGTTTTTCATCGAACTGTAAAAAAAAGTGATTCTAAGGGTATGTTCACACGCAGAGTCAAAAATGGCTGAAAATTACAGAGCTGTTTTCAAGGGAAAACAGCCTGTGATTTCATGGCGTTTTTGAGGCTGAAAATAAGGCTTCTTTTAATTTGAAACGTCTTTTGGAGCTTTTTTTTAGGCGTTTTTCATAGTGTCAATGGAAAATCCGCTCCAAACAATGCCTCAATAAGTGACACGCTACTCATTTTTACGAGGCGTTTTTTTTAATTTCATCAGCGTAAAAATAAGCCTCATGTGAACAGCACAGTGTATTTCCCATTGAAATCAATGGGAAACTGTTTGCAGGCTTATTTCAAGTGTATTTTTGGATTTTCTGCTCCAAAATCAGCCTGAAAATAAGCCGTGTAAGGCTATGTTCACACGGAGTATTTTGGGGGAGGAATATCTGCCTCAAAATTGCGTTTGGAACTTTGAGGCAGATATTCCTCTCCATGCACGCCGATTTTCGCGGCAATTATCGCGCCGTTTTTCGCCCGCGGCCATTGAGCGCCGCGGGCATAAAACAGCGAGATATACGCTTTCTCCTGCCTCCCATTGAAGTCAATGGGAGCTCAGAGGCGGAAGCGCCCGAAGATAGGGCATGTCGCTTCTTTTTCCCGCGAGGCAGTTTTACTGCTCGCGGGAAAAAGACGCCGACGCCTCCCATTGAAACCAATGGGAGGCGTTCTCGGGCCGTTTCTGCCGAGTTTTGCGACGCGGTTTCCGCGTCAAAAAACTCGGCAAAATACCCCGTGTGAACATAGCCTAAACATACCCTATTAAGAGTATATTTGGTACCATCAAACTTTTCAAAAAGGGCCATTTTTTTGAGGAAAAACACCCTTGATCTAGACCAGATTTGACTGTGATGTTTGTCAATTGGCTTATATCCTATGTATATTACCCGTCTTCTTTGAGAGGACCACCCTTGACCCAGATCAGATTTTTCAGTAATGAGTTGTGATTTCTCTTACATCCTATGTATATTGGCCTCTTCTTTGAGAAGACCACCCTTGATGTAGATCACCCCCTCTAGAAGAGTATTTTTTAATGCAATTTGGGTGGCTATTAAGGTTGACCAAGGGTGAATTTTCTCTACATTACCTTTTTATCTCCCATATAATCCCTCCTATATAATAATATAAATACATGTAACTCGTCTAGCTGCAATTTTATCCACTATTTCCCAGAATACATTTCTTATATTAAGGACATTTTTGAGGCTAGTTGGGCTAATCGACTGGTTCATACATATAATATTAATGAGCGGCTGATCTGGAAGCGTCTTGGATAAAAGATTAAGTTGGTGCTTGCAGCTACAATACAGGGGAGTGACTTTGTGAATATATTTTGAAAGCAATTAAACGTAACATATTTCCACGGGCACTCGGCCATTCGGCAGCATTGCATCAGGATCTAGTGAGCCGTTACTTCAGTAGATTGTTCTCGTATAATGATGTCGATCTCTGTTTTGCTGCGCTCACCTTTTGTGAGCAATAACCAGATCTGCTTTGAGCATGAAGAATGGATGACAAACTTGGCTTGACCCGGCGTCCTCTGGTTTGAAGCTGATAAATCGAGCCTTGTAAATGCAATCTCCATCTATGCTAGTATCCGTGGCTCAACCGCATTTACCAGTCATTTCTCCTTGTAAATACTGAATATCGTGTTGCCATTGTTTTCTGATCACTGTTGTCTATCCCAAAAGTGAGCTGAAGCCATTTATTGTTTGGTTTTTTTGGTCACCCTACTTCTTAGAAGGATCCCTTGACATTAAAATGATCGCAAAGTGTCCTCCTGCTGGGACCCCCAACTATCAGCTGTAATCTGTAGGGAAACCTGGTGGTAAGTGATCAATTTCCCTGCAGCGCCACCACAGGGGAATTTAAGCATAGCACGATGCTCATTCAATTTAATAGGTTGTCTGCGTAATACAGGACAGGACAGGTCCTCCAGAGTGGGAGACACTCTTTGTAACCTCTCTCCGATCTGGATAAGAGATGAGGACACTGAACAGAGGACCCCCCTTCCTCTATTATCTCAAAATACTTGTTCATCCATAGCGCCGTGACTCACATATCCATCTTGTCCAATCGCTGTATCCCACAGGGATGTTTTATACATAGTGATGTAACGTTTTGTGGCAGCAGTTGAATGATGCAGTTGTGGTATGGCATAATGGCTGCAACGTCATCGCATTTGATCGTGCGAGAATAAAGTAAAAACAGTCCGCGGTTTTACTTTTCACCGATGTCAAACTTGTCACCCAACAACCCAGCTCTGTGTTAGAGGGGTTATTTATCACCTATCCTTGGGATATAAATATCTAATTGGAGGGGTCCGACCGCTGGGTCCCCTACCAACCCCGAGAATGGGCTTACCTTGTCATCCCTGTGAGCCCCATATGAATGGAGCGGTATTGCACATGGTACACGGCCACCGCTCCATTCATTTCTATAGGGCTGCCGATCTTTGGCAACCCCATATAAATTAATGGAGCGGTGGCCGAGCGTGTGAAGTACCGCTCCATTCATATGGGGCTCATAGAGACGGCAAGGTAAGCCTATTCTCTCGATCGGTGTGGGTTCCAGCAGTCGGACCACCACCGATCAGATAAGTATCCAGTGGATGGGTCATAATCATTGTTTATGGTAAAGCCCCTTTAATATCACAATGCGCTGCTATCTGGTAATGGCAAATTCAGAAATGATATGTAAGTCCTTATAGGTGAATACTTACCTGATACTTATTGTCCTCCGTGTTGTTGTCCGGCTGTTTTTTTTTTTTTGTTTTCTTTTAAAACTCAACCCTATTAGGGCTGTGATCTGTAAATACAGAGTTTATCTCCAGTGCCTACTGGGACTCTGAAAACTTTGAGTTGTGCCATTCCTATATTATTCCTCCTGGAAATGTATTAATAACTTGACAACTGAGTGTTACCTTGGCTGTTGTCAAAGCTCAATGTCCCCAAACTATGACACTGTGCAATCAGTGCTGACAGTGTAGAAACACATCATAATGGAATGGGAATGGTAACACCCAGTTATCAGCTCATTTATACATTTTCAGGAGGAATAACTGAGGAATAGCATATTGCAGAGTTTTAAAAAAAAGATGCCCCAGAATTGTCATTTCTTAGATAATACAAGTATTTACTAATACAGACGTGTCCCATGGAAAAATAACTTATTTTAAATTTTTCCGAGAACTTTTAACACGTTATGTCTTATTAGCTCCTCACAGATACTCCAATTAGTAAATAGCAGATAAGCTGATATTAAAGATAAACAAAAAAAGCGTGAAATACACAAACGATGATCTAAAGTATACGAGCATACTGGTGTAAAGAGCAGCTGCATGTGGAGGCACAAGCCAAAGTGTAAAATGAGTTCATGGTTCCCCGTGGCATTTCACATGCACAGTTCGCTCGTGTTGTGTAAATTGGAAGATAAAATTATCACTCACACCAACCGGAAAGCTTGTACACAACTTCACTAATGATCTTGTAATTGCAATTCACAGCTGGACCAAGTTCACATTGTCCGGACTTGCAGTGATCGTTTATGGGGCTGAGGGTGTTTTATTTAGCTGCTTCTAGAATACAACGGAATATTACTTTTATATATATATGGCTCCCATTTATTTCAGCTGCCATAAAGCACACACACTTTTCTGCAATACACACACAATATAGGGAGGAAGTGTGTGTCTCCAGTATAGCCAAAATAAAAAAATGTAAAAAAGAATAATTATTATAAAAACACATTATTTCTCTACTACATCTTATTTATGAAAAAAATTATAAATTTGAGACGTTCCTTTAAAAAAATATATGTATATTTCCCTCTAAGGCTTCGTTCACATCTGCGTCAGGACTCCGTTCATGGGTTCCATCTGACCTTTCCGTCAGGGGAACCCATGAACAGAATCCAAACTGAAACAAACGGAAACCATCGTTTTCCGTTTGCATCACCGTTGATTTCAATGGTGATGGATCCGGTGCAAATGGTTTCCATTTGTCACCGTTGTGTAAGGGTTCCGTCGTTTTGACGGAATCGACACCGTAGTCGACTGCGCTATTCATTCCGTCAAAACGACAGAGCCCTTAAACATCGGTGACAAATGGAAACCATTTGCACCGGATCCATCACCATTGAACTCAATGTTGATGCAAACGGAAACCTATGGTTACCTTTTGTTTCAGTTTGGATTCTGTTCATGGGTTCCCCTGACGGAAAGGTCCAACGGAACCCATGAACGGAGCCCCGACACAGATGTGAATAAAGCCTTACAGCCCGGGGGCCACTTTATCTGTCACCAGTCCTTGCAGTCTTTGCTCAAGTTGCCAAATAGTTGGCATAAAACTGCGGACATCCTCACACTATTTTTGGGACTTTTTTTTGCTGAATAAAGAATTCTTAAAATGACATGGAAGCAGCAGGAAGGAAAGTATTTGATCACCCACTACTTAGTGTCTAATCCGGAGTTTCTGTTTAATTGTAGTAACATGTTGATATGGGCATTATGCACGCTGGAGGGCTGACCCCGCTGCCGTCACTTTATCCCATCCTGTTTCCATTACTTTCATCCGAATATTATCACTCAGACAGATAATTGCATTTTGAGGAAGGCTTCCTTTCAGGGACAATAAACCACCGCTGCAATTCATCATCTCTAGGTAAGCCATTGCTGGTTCAAATGACTGGTGACGGTGGGAGCTCTGCCATTAATATACCGCGACTCCTGGAACATCACTAGATCTCTGATAATGAAACGTTCATTATAGATCTGGAGACAGACGGCTTCTCTGTTAGAAGATTACCCGCAAAATAAAAACATGTTTCATAGCAATAGATTATGATGCGGTCTTGTGGTTTAGCATCAAAACAGATAAAAACAAGGACATTTATTCAAAAACACCGAAAAAGGCCATACTTACAAATGGACACAGCCAGGTCTGAAACGCTGATGAAGGCGAGTGAGCAGGTGCTTTAAATAATAATAGCCACTCCCACTAGTCTTGAGGGGAGTGGTATGTGGTGCATGGGATGTGTAGTAAGAAATAGTAAATGAATAGTGTATGTGCAAGTGTAATAATGTGAGTGAAATATAGGGGGCAGTAATGAGTGAAGTGCCTAAAAAATAAATGAATAATGGGATGCAAGTGTGTGAAACATGGAGGAATAGTGTGTAAGTCATGAGGCGCAACGTGACTAGCCAGGTAGAAGCCTATTTGTGACGCCTTGATAATTCATAGAGCGGGCTACCCTGCTTGCTAGGCCAAACAACAACACACCATGCTCTCCCAGCATCAAAGACCTGGCTGTGTCCAAAAGAAGCGAATATAAGTAATAATGAAAAATACCTGGGGTATTAGTGATCATTTTGGCCAAAAGGACGCAAGCTCGCAATCCACGACAAGGATCCCCAGACTTGCGAGTCCCTAACTGGAGCGAAAAGCTCCTGATGTACAGACAAAACAGATAAAAACAAGGACATTTATTCAAAAACACCGAAAAAGGCCATACTTACAAATGGACACAGCCAGGTCTGAAACGCTGATGAAGGCGAGTGAGCAGGTGCTTTAAATAATAATAGCCACTCCCACTAGTCTTGAGGGGAGTGGTATGTGGTGCATGGGATGTGTAGTAAGAAATAGTAAATGAATAGTGTATGTGCAAGTGTAATAATGTGAGTGAAATATAGGGGGCAGTAATGAGTGAAGTGCCTAAAAAATAAATGAATAATGGGATGCAAGTGTGTGAAACATGGAGGAATAGTGTGTAAGTCATGAGGCGCAACGTGACTAGCCAGGTAGAAGCCTATTTGTGACGCCTTGATAATTCATAGAGCGGGCTACCCTGCTTGCTAGGCCAAACAACAACACACCATGCTCTCCCAGCATCAAAGACCTGGCTGTGTCCAAAAGAAGCGAATATAAGTAATAATGAAAAATACCTGGGGTATTAGTGATCATTTTGGCCAAAAGGACGCAAGCTCGCAATCCACGACAAGGATCCCCAGACTTGCGAGTCCCTAACTGGAGCGAAAAGCTCCTGATGTACAGACAAAACAGATAAAAACAAGGACATTTATTCAAAAACACCGAAAAAGGCCATACTTACAAATGGACACAGCCAGGTCTGAAACGCTGATGAAGGCGAGTGAGCAGGTGCTTTAAATAATAATAGCCACTCCCACTAGTCTTGAGGGGAGTGGTATGTGGTGCATGGGATGTGTAGTAAGAAATAGTAAATGAATAGTGTATGTGCAAGTGTAATAATGTGAGTGAAATATAGGGGGCAGTAATGAGTGAAGTGCCTAAAAAATAAATGAATAATGGGATGCAAGTGTGTGAAACATGGAGGGATAGTGTGTAAGTCATGAGGCGCAACGTGACTAGCCAGGTAGAAGCCTATTTGTGACGCCTTGATAATTCATAGAGCGGGCTACCCTGCTTGCTAGGCCAAACAACAACACACCATGCTCTCCCAGCATCAAAGACCTGGCTGTGTCCAAAAGAAGCGAATATAAGTAATAATGAAAAATACCTGGGGTATTAGTGATCATTTTGGCCAAAAGGACGCCAGCTCGCAATCCACGACAAGGATCCCCAGACTTGCGAGTCCCTAACTGGAGCGAAAAGCTCCTGATGTACAGACAAAACAGATAAAAACAAGGACATTTATTCAAAAACACCGAAAAAGGCCATACTTACAAATGGACACAGCCAGGTCTGAAACGCTGATGAAGGCGAGTGAGCAGGTGCTTTAAATAATAATAGCCACTCCCACTAGTCTTGAGGGGAGTGGTATGTGGTGCATGGGATGTGTAGTAAGAAATAGTAAATGAATAGTGTATGTGCAAGTGTAATAATGTGAGTGAAATATAGGGGGCAGTAATGAGTGAAGTGCCTAAAAAATAAATGAATAATGGGATGCAAGTGTGTGAAACATGGAGGAATAGTGTGTAAGTCATGAGGCGCAACGTGACTAGCCAGGTAGAAGCCTATTTGTGACGCCTTGATAATTCATAGAGCGGGCTACCCTGCTTTTGGCCAAAATGATCACTAATACCCCAGGTATTTTTCATTATTACTTATATTCGCTTCTTTTGGACACAGCCAGGTCTTTGATGCTGGGAGAGCATGGTGTGTTGTTGTTTGGCCTAGCAAGCAGGGTAGCCCGCTCTATGAATTATCAAGGCGTCACAAATAGGCTTCTACCTGGCTAGTCACGTTGCGCCTCATGACTTACACACTATTCCTCCATGTTTCACTCACTTGCATCCCATTATTCATTTATTTTTTAGGCACTTCACTCATTACTGCCCCCTATATTTCACTCACATTATTACACTTGCACATACACTATTCATTTACTATTTCTTACTACACATCCCATGCACCACATACCACTCCCCTCAAGACTAGTGGGAGTGGCTATTATTATTTAAAGCACCTGCTCACTCGCCTTCATCAGCGTTTCAGACCTGGCTGTGTCCATTTGTAAGTATGGCCTTTTTCGGTGTTTTTGGTTTAGCATCAGTAGCAGCAAAATGTCTTAAAGGGAAACTCCGGAGAAAACTGGAGCTTCCCGGGGACTCTCTAACTTCAAGCAAGTTCACACCTGCCATTTTTCTCCTCGTATTTAGGGTCAGTTCACATGTAGCGTAAATACCGCGGATTTTCCGCAACGGATTTCGTTACAGAAAATCCGCAGCATAAAGCCATAGCAGCAGGGTGGATGACATTAGAAGAAATCTCATACACACGCAGCATAAACGCGGACCGGAAAGAACGCTCAGAAATTGACCAGCAGTGCGGTTTTTTAATCCGCAGCGTGTCCGTTGTATTTGTGTAATCGCTGCTTATTTTTTGCCGGTTACCCAGAATTCTGTGTTTCTTCGTTCAGGTCTCCAGGGATGAAGTTTCATCCCATGTGACCACTGCAGCCAATCACAGGCTTCAGCGGTCACATGGGATGAAACAACATCCCAGGAGGCCGGGCTGCAGGACGGAGGAGGGACGTCTCGCCATCGCAATGAGCAATGTAAGTATGAGTTATTATTATTTTTTTTAGGTGCAATTTTCCGCAGCGGTTCATTCCGGTCGAAAAACTGCACCACAATTTGGTGTATTTTTTCAGGCGGAATTCCCTGCGGCGCACCGGGCGTATACGCTGTGTGCTTTTACGCAGCTTATCTGCCCTGTGTGAACATACCCCAATTCTTCAAAGACCTCTAACAGGTCATGTTTTAATTATGTATTTCACCCGAAGTCAAAATTTGAGAATATCCTCTTTATTGGATATCCTCAAATTTTGACTATTGGGAATGATTGAGAACGGGAATTTAGAAACACTGTCCTAGGATATGCTGTGGTATTTTCGATCCACTGTCAGGGGTGTACCTAGCCTTTCTGCTACTTGAGGCGACTAGTGGAATGACATCCCCTGTGGGAGATCCCCGTTGGAAAAAATTTCCATGATGGAACAAGAAAATTGGATTTACATAAACAGTCGTGCCGTCACCAACATTCATATGGAAAGTCATTGACTGGTTGACAATCGGTGGAGGACGCACCGTAACGAATACACATACGGACAGTCTGGGTCAGGCTTACGCAAGCATACACGTATACAATATATACGTTAACATAGATGAGGAAGAAGAGGATCTTCACGAGTGATGTGTGTTTCAGATACGATGCGTGTGTGTGTGTCTATTTGTGTGTATACACACGATTAGACTCACACACACCTCAATTCTTAAACACACATCACTCGCGCACCTCATGCAGATCCTCCTCTACCTCATCTATGTCATGACCATATCTGAAAAGGGAGAAAACATAGAAAAACGAGTTTCCTCGCTCACCATGCACCTGGGATATCTCTGACACCACGCTGTTATTCCATTCAGTGCTGTAGACTAAGAACCCTGTGTGTTTCAAAACGCGCAAGCGTCCTACATAGGAATGTTTTTTACTTTGTTTTTTAAAGTGATGAATTTAAGATTTTTTGTTTTATTGGATCAAGTGCTGGACGATAAGAAAATTTCCCCGACATTTGTGAAATTTTATTGTAGGTTTTTGGTATGGTTTTCTTATAATGAAGCAAAAACGCAGTGGTTTTACTAAATCACTGCAGAAAATGCAACGTGGAAGTATGCATTACTAGTACAAATGTGTGCTAAAGTGTAGGACTGGAGGATAAATTGCTCCTCCTCGCTGTCCTGGTAGAGTGCCCCCTAATGCTCAACCCACCTAATAGACGGTACTACCCTGACTACAGTATGCCCTACGCCTGGAAGTTTAGAAGCCCAAAGGGAAATTACTCCAGTATCCAAAAGGGTCAAATACATTTATCTGCCGTCAAATCCTTTCTTCTCCACGTTTTGATGGCTTCTTGTCCCCAGCTGTCTATGACTTCCCGTATTGGTGACCACCCTGTCTATACATGTAATGGACACAATCATTGTGGTCACCGCTAGTTATTGTGGGTAGCGCTGCCAATAATTCCTGACATATGTCAACAATAAAGAAAATAAGGATTAGAGGGAAGAAATAATGCAGGTGTATGGCATGAGGCCATAGTTGGGTAATATTGGCAAAAACTCCGTGTCAAGTGGAGTTGCCCTTTAATTTCTGAAATACAATTTATTCCACGTCACTCACTGTTTTGGTAAAAAGTTAAAACCAGGTCTGATAATGGTCGCTGCTGATTTCATCATCGTCAATTCTCCCGTTGTGAGATTAAAATACTGTTTCTGTGGGAAGAAATTGAAGTCCTATTCCTCTAGATACAACCTGTCATAAACTCGCATTCTTTTGATTGAGTCAAGATGAGAGCGAAGGATCTCTCGAAGAGTAATAACGGGTTTGCTGAAATAGAACAAATTGCAGTGGATAGCAATTGTATCTATTTCACGAAATTGTCTCCTAGTCGCATGATGTGATGAGCCTGTGGTGACTGAATATTCTTCTCCCTATTTGTATTTTGTGCCAGGTCAGGCATGTTCCATTTTCGAGCTGGAAGGAATCCGAAATAGCCATAATTTAGAAAATCACAATCCTCGTATTATACGCCATGGCTTTTACGCTTTTTACGGCTGGAGCTTGATTGCGTTCGGTTACAGACACACTGTATATACTACACGGCCATGTCCTACACCGTGTTTAAATAATTGTATGTTTTTTGGGCTAAGGCCATTTTTGGTTTTTATTTTTCATTCGTTCTATTAACGCTTTCTGTGCTGGCCAAATAGCAATCTCCGACAGCAGCTGTGATAGGCTTCACTGTTTGTTTGAAATGAGCAAAAGCCATCTTCCCAGCAGACTGTAAGATTCTGCCGATTGACTATCGATTTACAAAACTGTGCCAGCTCCCTGTAGTAGAATTCTATATTTGGGTCTTGGCTCATACGGTTTCTATCTTTTCCGCAGTAGGTTATTGGTAAAATGCAATGTTAAAAGACGTATTAGGACTCTGTTTCATACAGATGTAATCCCCTCTTCAGCTGTGTCTCCCTGGCTTCATTCAATGAATATAGGAAAATACTATTAAAATGTTAGCTCTTGGACACAGTGTAGTGCCATGACATGGGAAGATAATGTGTCTCTATAGGGGCAAGCAATTACTTCTGGCACAAAAAGAAATCTGCTTAAGGCTTCGTTCACATCTGCGTGAGGGCTCCGTTCTGGCGTTCCATCGTAGCTTCCCATCAGAACGGAACCCTGAATGAAACAAACGGAAACCATAGGTTTCCGTTTGCATCACCATTGATTTCAATGGCAACCGATCCGGTGAAAATTAGTCGTAGTCGACTAATTTAAAGATGTGAACAAAGCCTAATATTGTCATTAGTTTCATGACAATTACAGGGGCAGCCGTCACATGATTCACTCCTCTCTCTAAATCCACAAAATACGAAACGTCTCAGATCATGTGACGATTTCTCCAGGCAGCGCGACGTCCACTCAACCACGGGGCGATAACTTGAGTAGATCTGGAGCGGGAGAGTGGGATTTCAAAGCAGGAACACAGGAGAGGAGAATCATGGGAGATGTAGTTTCCCCAGCTTTTGTTCTAGCCCAGCAGGACCACCCAGATTTCCTGAGGCTGTCGGCACGTCTCCGGTAAGGGAAGAAGCTCCACTTCCGAGGCCACGTGACCCGCTACGGAAGTCTGGACATCTGTGCCATTTTGAAAGTGAAAGTATATTAGTAATGGTCTTAATTTTACATTCCCTAACCAACTAGGAAAATTTTCTGTCAGGCAACCCCTTTAGGCCATAAAATCTGGCTGCCTATTTTGAAGCAGATTATGATAACCTGCCTGCGCTTTCTTAGCTGCGTTTTTTGCGGCTTTTTTATGCTGCGTCCATTGAGCGACACGGGAAAAAATGCTGCGAAAAACGCTTTCTCTGCCTCCCATTGATTTCAATGGGAGGTCAGGGATGGAACCGCAGGAAGAAAGAGCGTGTCGCCTCCGCCTCCCATTGAAAAAAATAGGAAGCCACGTCGGCCGTTTTTTGGGCCGGTTTTCGCGTCAAAAACAGTGCCAAAAACTCTGTGTGAACTAGGCCTTAAGCTATATACATGCGTATACCGTTAGCTCCCTCTAATGGTGACTAAAGGCAACCAGTATTTTATCATTTAAAGGTGTTGTCCAATCCCATAAAATTGATGGCCTCTCCTCGGGATAGGCCACTAATATGTGATCAGTTGGGGTCGACAGCCCAGCCAATCAGCTGTTTCTAAGGGGCCCCCTGACTGATCAGATATTAAGGGTATATCCTGAGGATGGGCCATCAATTTTATGGGACGGGGAAACTTCTTTATCTCAGAGCTTCAGAGCCCCCACCTCTTTTTACCCTGCTATAAAGTTAATCTCCAGCCCCCAATAACGGTATATTGTGATGTCAAGTATTGATCTACATTCCCACCAGGTTTTCTTCAGATTGGACTTTGAGCATGGGGGTTTCTAAGTCTTTTCTGCAACGCCAGTTCCGTTTCCCTGAGACTTTACTATTCACAATATTCCCCAGCAGTGTTTCATGGTTCTGAGTGTAAAGTGTTAAATAAAATCACTTGAAGCAAACCTGACATTTGGCGTGCTGTTCCTTTTCTATAGAGTTTGGAACAAAGTTGTTTTGTAACCTTCTCAAATCACAAGACCACAAACTAAATACATATATACTCCAAGGTGACGTCTAGTATGAAACATTCTCACCTTTTTAAAAAGAACCTCTGCCACATCTGAGGTGTGTATTATGAGGTTCTGCAGCAGCTGAGGTGTCCAATATATTCTGCAGCAGCTGAGGTGTCCAATATATTCTGCAGCAGCTGAGGTTTCCAATATGTTCTGCAGCAGCTGAGGTGTCCTATATATTTTGCAGCAGCTGAGGTGTCCAATACGTTCTGCAACAGCTGAGGTGTCCAATATGTTCTGCAGCAGCTGAGGTGTCCTATATATTCTGCAGCAGCTGAGGTGTCCAATACGTTCTGCAACAGCTGAGGTGTCCAATATGTTCTGCAGCAGCTGAGGTGTCCTATATATTCTGCAGCAGCTGAGGTGTCCAATACGTTCTGCAACAGCTGAGGTGTTCAATATGTTCTGCAGCAGCTGAGGTGTCCTATATATTCTGCAGCAGCTGAGGTGTCCAATACGTTCTGCAACAGCTGAGGTGTCCAATATGTTCTGCAGCAGCTGAGGTGTCCTATATATTCTGCAGCAGCTGAGGTGTCCAATACGTTCTGCAACAGCTGAGGTGTCCAATATGTTCTGCAGCAGCTGAGGTGTCCTATATATTCTGCAGCAGCTGAGGTGTCCAATACGTTCTGCAACAGCTGAGGTGTCCAATATGATCTGCAGCAGCTGAGGTGTCCTATATATTCTGCAACAGCTGAGGTGTTCAATATGTTCTGCAGCAGCTGAGGTGTCCTATATATTCTACAGCAGCTGAGGTGTGCGTTATGATGTTCTGCAGCAGCTGAGGTTTCCAATATATTCTGCAGCAGCTGAGGTGTGCGGTATGATGTTCTGCAGAAGCTGCGGTGTGCATTATGTTGTTCTGCAGCAGCTGAGGTGCCTATTATGATGTTTTGAAGCAGCAGGGGCACACAACTAAAATAAAGACTGCGGCTTCTGAATCAGTGGAAGAGACAGAAGAAGGAACTTCATGCAAAAGTGATCTGTGCTAAGCAGTGTCTATGTGGCGCTGATCATCTGTATAATCATCAGGTTCTGAGATCAGGGTTATGTTTAAATGACATGTCAATAGGAAATTTCCATTGACGTGTATCATCTGTGTAATTATTTCAGCCTTTTTTTAATGACTGGAATAGGGTATCCACTAGTATTAATAAATTACTTTTATTGCGTAAACTTTAAAATCAACAAAAATTGTGACTTAAAAAAGTTCACATATAAATAAATGAGGTCCCTAGTCCATGGGATATGCTGGTATTCACAATTACCCCAATGGTGGCTGTGTTGTGTTGTGCAACATGTAATAGGCAGGACTGCACAAACCCTGGGGCACTTTACATTTTTCACCTACCCTCCTCCGTTATTTAGATATCGGTGCCGTTCTATTTGGCGCCTGATATTTAAATAACCCCCTGAAGTGTCAATGGGGCGTGTTTAGGCAAGGGCTCATGTAACATCGCTGTGACACTGTCCAATCAGCTACGGACAGTGCCACAGCAAGAGCTGGAGAGAGGAGCGCGTGTGCTCGCGGACGCGCAGATCAGAGCTGTGTACGCACGATTACTCGCTCTTCAGCTCTCGGCAGACAAGGACAAGACTGTGTGTAACTTGACTATAGTGACAGGATAAACTTAGAAGCAGATAGCTTAGGTAGTACACTTTTTTCAGAGCGCTTCCAAGATAGTTCAGACTAGACTGTTTGGAAGAGAGAGATGGAATTTGTATATCTTTTATGCCGTGACTCCCTGAATGCAGGGTTAATGAGGCTGTAAGAAATAGGAGATACACTGAATGACTAACTTGTGGTACTCCAATACAGCAGCCTTTCAAGCCACCTGTCTATCCGCTATGCTGTGACTCCCTGAATGCAGGGTTATTAAGGCTGTGAGACTGCTGGAAATAGGAGGTAAACGGAATTACTAACTTGTAGTACTCCAATACAACAGCTTCTCATGCCAGCTGTATGTCCTCCATGTTGTGATTCCCTGAATGCAGGGTTAATGTGGCTGAAGGACTGAATCAAACAGGAGCTGTGTCAAACGACCAACTAATAATGCTCCAATACATCAGTCTACTTTGCCAAGTACATATTTTTCATGCTGTGAATCCCTGAAAACAGGGTGAATGTGGCTGTAGGACTGATGAAAATAGGAGTTATACTAAATGACTAACTGGTAGTACTTTAATACAACAGCCTTCCATGCCACACATATATATCTTCCATGCTGTGATTCCCTGAATGCAGGGTTAATGTGGGTGTGGGACTGATGAATATAGGAGCTGAACCAAATGACGGGGAACTGGTAATGCTCTAACACAACAGTATCTCATGTCACTAGCATCTATATGTTCATAAACTACCAAAATAAATATCTGAAATAGATTATTAGTGTAAAATGAGCAAGCACTGAACGACTTGAATGGTGCTTAATGATCATTGGGGTAAGACTATGTTCACACGCTAATACGGCTGAAAATACGGAGCTGTTTTCAAGGGAAAACCGCCTCTGATTTTCAGCCGTTTTTTAAACAACTGGCGTTTTTTACGGCGGTTTTTGGAGCTGTTTTTTTATAGAGTCAAAGAAAAACGGCTCCAAAAACCGCTTAAGACGTGACATGCACTTCTTTTTATGGGGCATCTTTTTACGCACCGTTACTTGAAAATGAGGCGTAAAAAAAACGACCCGTCGGAACAGGGTCCGATTTTTCAGCCGTTTGTTTTGGGCTGAATATAGCACGTGTGAACATAATCTAATTGTGAATACGAGCATATTCCATGGACTAGGGACCTCATTCATTTATTTATTTGTGAACTTTAAGTCACCATTTTTGTTGATTTTAAAGTACACTCAATATAAGTTATTTCTTAATACCAGCGATCCATTTTTGCCACAGGGTCTATAGAACCATTTTTTGGGTTGATAACCGGTGATTATAATTATTTCAGCCCTCATCCTTTCGAATGGAATCATTTTTGCCAATGTAATACGTATTTACATTTAAGAAACTTTTCCAGTTCTTCTGCGCAGTTTATCGGTAATAAAAAGTTATCTTGTTGAAAGGATTTATTGTGTTTTTAGGATGAGACGTTTCGGTAGCTGCCAGTGATCTCAGGCACATGTCTTGGGTTACAAAGGATGCATTAAAGGTGCCCATGGTTGGTTAAACTTTCCTTGGTTATGACGAGATAAGCAGCTGTTATAGCGGCACAATGCTTCCAGAACTGATGTTTTTTGTTTTATTTGATTGTTGGGGGATTATGCATTTTTTACGTTTTAAGAAGTAGGTCAGGAGTCTCGCTAAGTTGTTTCCATGACAATCACAGATTTATTTATATATATTTTTTAAATATTGAAACAGTGCGGCAGAAGTTTCCTCACGTTGTGAGATAATATTCACACGGTCATTAGCCCAATGGACATTCATTTTAAAGGTTTTAGACTATGACGGCTATAAATTAAAATTTTGAGTTTTGCACCAACACCACCCAAGTGACCTGAAAACCTTAACTTAGAAAAACTACACAAGAAAAAATAGGAGGGCTCAGTCCTCCTTAATATGAAAAAGTTCCAATAAGGAATGAGTCCTATCATATCAGGGACAACACTGGACAAAACTGATACAATGGGTCTAATTTCTAATAATAATTAAACAAAAAAATAAATAACGGCCTTGTTACCTATAGCAACCAATGAGAGCTCAGCCTTAATTTTTTAAACTGCTCTTGAAAAATTAAATCTGCGCAGTGATTGGACGCTATAGGCAGCAGGACCGTTTTGATAAATGAGGGCCATTGTCTGTTTCAGGGCCTGAGAGGGTGATGCGTGTAGGATTGCCATTTTTTCTGTCCGGATATAAAAGGGGGTGTGATATTGGGGGAGTAGCGTCATGCAGAAAATTTTTTATCATCTAATTTCTATGGTGGTCTAGGTGATGAATGCTTAAATGCCAACATCTTTGGTGGCCTAGGGTACTGAAGAGGTCAATGGCAGCAATAATTAATTATTATAGGGCAGTAAAGGGATTATTGATCACATTTCTGGTGGTTCGGGGCATTAAGTGGGTAATGTGAGCATCCCTGGTGGTCATGGGCAATAAAGGGTTAATGTCCGCATCCTTGGTGGTCTAGAGCATTGAGGGTTAATGTCAGCATCCCTGGTGGTCTAGTGTGGTGAAGAGGTTAATCATACACGATTGACTTGATTGAACAGCTGAAAAGTTCTCTCTGTACAGAGTAAAACGCTGTGCCCGTTCACCGTAAGGAACGGTGGCAGACATGAAATTTCACCAACAAAAAATGATCAGGCAGACCCATCGCTTACCAGTCAGGGATAATTGTAGGCGCATCACACAAAGATTCTCTCTTTTGGTGTTCATATCATTTTTGTGTCATGCTCCGCCCTCTCAGACCCTGCACTAATAATAACGATTTATTAGTTTTTTTCTGCAGTGCTCCTTATGGGTATTCCGGGACTTTAACTGCTTGAAAACGTATGACGTTTATGCTCATCATGAGCAGCAGGACGTCGCTGCATCGTGTCGAGCATATTTGTAATGCTGATCGCACGGGCGCATCAACTGTGCCCGTGTGACCAGGAGCGGGACAACGGCTATAATACACAGCCGCAACCACGCTCTAATGGTAGAGATCAGAGAAAACTCTAATCTCCGCCATTAACCCCTTGATGGCCACTTTGATCAACTGATTGGTAGGGGTTTTAGAGAGTCGGACTCCACTGAGCTGATATTAATGTCATATCCTAAGGATAAGCCATCAATATTTAAGTCCCAGAAAAATAGAAACATATTACATCTTTTTACATTTTTCCCCCAAAAGTAGACCGTTTTAGTGGCCAATTTGTATAGTTGTGTGACCTTGGCTAGTGCCGCAATGGAAAGTTAGGTGTGTATAGACTACATTCTTGCATTTTCACATTTTCCCACACCCCAATCCGCACGATCATTCATGATGTTTGTTTAAAAAAGAAAACATGGATGACCTTGTGAGTAGGGGGAGGGGATCTTGTAGTGTAAGTGATGGAACCAGTTTCCCATCCCTCTGCACTCGTGTCAAATTGCAAATGAATGAAAGAAAACACCTTCTTGTCTTTACCCTTCTCGCCATTGGTTTACCAGTGCCCTGTTTTTTATTTCAATTACTATTTGGCGCAAAAATAAAAAACAAAAACACATCGCCAAATGTCCATTTGCATCCTATTTCCATGACTGCATTCAAGGTTAAACACCTTATACATTAAAAAACTGATCGTACTCCTAGGCATCAATGGACGCACATTGGGTATTCATCGATTCTCCACGTTTGTACAAAAACTTCGGCATGCATTTAATATGGAAGCAATAAACGCTTGTGAACAAGCCCTAAGACAAATTGTACCCTTGAAATGCAGGATATTGATTGTATAAATCATTCATTTGGTTTACTGATTGTGCTGGCACGGCAGGAATTTTCTACGTGAATTTTTTTTATTTGAAGTGCTCTTGTTTTATGAGTCACACGTCGTGTTTTAGTTTCGGCTTTTAAGTTATTGAGGAACCATCTGCTCGTTCTTAAAGGTACCATGTGTAAATTGATTTACATTGCTCACACTTCATCAAAAGCCGTATACTGTATTTGGAAACTTTTTGATACAGTGTCAGGCTTTGAAATTCGCCTTTTATAATTTTACTAAAGTATGTTAATCTACCCAGATGCATCTCTGTTGACTTGGCAGAATACACATATCTAAAAAGCAGTAAGCCGCTTGTAAATTTGGCACGCAGCGTTAGTCGTACATCATGCTTATTCCTAACCTCGGTTGCAAATGGTATATGGCAGTGTCTTATAAATGTTCCCTCTGGTGCTGCCACCAGGAGAATCCCAGTTTGTACAATAATCAGATTGGACCAGATGGTGGCGAGTCATGCTTTCTTTTCTCCATCAACTTACATTATGATGTACGTTTTTTGCCAGTTCGACTAATGCTGCGTTCTGTTTTACTGTCTTCTATAATCTATCGACACATACAAAAAGATTTAGTCCAAGTTCACGTTGAAAAAAATCTGGGTGCCATAAGTTGATTACTTTGTCACTGTGAGTATTGAACAGTTGACTTGCAATGCATTAGGCCTCATGAACACGACCGTATTTTCATCTATCCGTAAATACGATCCGTCGTCATCCGTAACTTATCCGTATATACGGAACGTTATCTGCAAATACGGTCCGTAGTGCATCCCAATTTGATCTGTATATACGGATCCGTAAAAAAGTGGGAGGCTGCAAATGATGTCACCAACACTTCCATAAATACGGACACTTTACGCATGCACATCCGTAGCCGTCCGTATTTACGGAAACGCCCATAGGCTTCTATGGGAGAGTCTGTGCCGTAATTGCAGACAAGAATACGACAGGTTCTCTAGTTTTTTCAGCACGGACACCCATCCGTAAAAATACGGAAAGGTGTCCGTGGCCAATAGAAATGAATGGGTCCGTAATTACGGATGAAAAATACGGTCGTGTGCATGGGGCCTTAAAGAGCTTGTCCGTTTTTTTTTTTTTAAAAACAGCGCCACTCTTATCTTCGGCTTTTTGGTATTGCAGGTCATAACCATTCATTGGAATAGGGTTGTGCTGCAATACCAGACAGAGCCCATGGTCAAGAGTGAGGAAGGAACCGTTTCCGAAACAAATAGCCGTTTAACACATATAATAAAGTTTGAGTAATATCATTTGTTGCTCTGTCAACACCTATTCCTTATTGAACGAGCAGCGCTGACAAGAGGTCCACTTTTACTACTATCCTGAATGTGGGTACCAACCTGGGCCATCGGTACTAATGGCAGACCCCAGGCAGTGGCCCTACCATTGCTACATGCCCTTTGGGACGTGATGCTCCGAGCAGAACAGCGTATGGTTAGCACTACCATGAGTAAGATCTGTTTATTTTTGGGTGTGATAATGCCCTATATTGCGCTTTTGTGCCTTTTACTGTCTTTTAAGCCAGGCATTTAAACATTAGGGCAGTGCTCAAGAGCCCATGGTCAGAGGGGGTACACAGCCACTTAGTCAGTTTCAACACTCCCGCACTGGGCCCGCCCAAAAAAATACAAATGTATACAAATACAATTTATCAACTAGAACAACCTTATGGGTAGTGATTGCTAAATGGTTTATGATGCCCAAGACCACAGATCTGTCTGTCCCTGCTCAGTTCTCACAAAGAAGTGGCTATGGAGCATCCTGAAGCCTTTTTACTGTTAGTCAGTGATTTCCTCCACTCGAAATCTCCTGCAGTTGTTCAGAACAGAAGTCATATAACACATGGCAAAAAGTTTTAAAGTCCAAGTCCACTTGAAACCTGAAAGTTCTGCTGTGACTGTAGAGAACCCTATTAGTTGCTCTGACTGTGTTACACTCACGGGGTTCTATAAAGATGAGATTTGGCATGACCAAGTAGAGAGCAGAAAAAGCCACACTTAAAACGTCAGATAGTTCACGTGCACGTTAAATGAGAAAAAAATATACGCCCAACAGGATGACAACAAGCCCCAATTTTATATTATGGGGGAGCTCAATGTGAGCTGCTTGGTACTGATGAATGACCATTTACGCCCCAACTATTCAAAACGGGGAGGCTTTCTAGTGTTATAATTGCACACAGATAAAGCTACTTAAAGGGAACCTGTCACGTTGAAAATGCAGTCCAATATGCGGATGGCATAATAAATAGCAGGGGGTGCTAAGCAGATTGATGTATAGTTTTGTAGCAAAAGATTGAGTATTGTAATTTATTCATTTAAACCTACTCACTCTGGGATTAGGAGTCCAGTGGGCGGTCCTAATCACTTATTGACCGTTGTCTCTGTATTCACATACAGGAAAAGCTTAGGTCCGCCCACTGGACTCCTAAGCCCAGAATGAGTAGAGGTTTAAGAGAATAAATTATACTTAATATTTTGCTACAAAACTATATATCAAGCTACTCAGACCCCCCCCCCCCCCCTGCTTTATAACATGCTGCCTGGAGATTGGACTGCATTTTCAACTTGACAGGTTTCCATTAAAGTAGCAGTTACACAGTTATGTGAAATGCACCATGAATATACTAATATCTTAAGGTAGAAGGGTGGCAGGGTAAAAAAAAGAAAAATTTTTTTGACTACTGCAGAACTGCTATGTTCTTAGGTTAAGAACGACACCGGTAATGACTTGACCTCTAGCTAAATAGACGAGGACCCTGCCCGTCAGTTCCCCATATCTCACCATACTGAGCCACTGTGAGTGACGTAAAGAACATTGAGCAGAACTGCAGTCACACCTCAAATGCTGCATTTTCCATTCAACACGTGTAGTTTAAAGGGGTTTTTCCAGTCCTAAGAAATTGATGGCCTGTCCTCAGGATAGGCTATCAATATCTGATTGGTGGACGTCCAACCCCCGACACACCCACCGATCAGCTGTTTTGAAGGGGCCGCGGTGCTTCCCTTTCATTTTAGCCTGCTCGTACTGAATCGCCTAACTACTTGTAGCGGCGGTTCATAGTATTACAGTGTTTACTTGAATGGGAGAAGGTTGAAATACTGTGAACCGCCGCTACAAGTTTTTTGGCGATTCACAGTACCAGCAGGTAAGTATGAGCGCCGCGGCCTTTTCAATAACAGTGTCGTACCCAACGATCAGATATTGATGGCCTATGCTGGGGATAGGACACCAATTTCTTAGCGCTGGATAACCCCTTTAACGTGAACTTACGCTTTAAAAATGGTGGTCGCGGCGGACACATGCTTAGGCCTCATTCACACGGCAGGGTTTCCCGGCCGGGTGCCGGCCGTTCATAAATCGGCCGGCACCCGGCTGCATTAGAAATAATAGACCCCTAATGGGGCTATTCACACGACCGATTTTTTGACGGCCGGGAAAACCGCCCGTCAAAAAATAGGACATGCTCTATTTTCGCCCGGGTACCCGGCCGCCCGGCTCCCATAGAAGTCTATGGGGCCGGGTAATACCCGGCCATCACCGGGATGTGTCCCGAGTGACGGCCGGGTTTTCCGGCTCTTGCGCTCTATCTCCTCCTCCTCACAGCGCAGAGTGCATGTGAGGAGGAGGAGTTGATGCCATTCTGACGAATGGCATCGCTGTACACGGTGTGGCGGGGCCGGGGTGTACAGCAGGTGGAAGGGAGCGCTGCGCTGGCTCCCTTCTCCTGTTTGTTTTAAAAGCGCCCTGGCCCGGCGACACCTTTGATGGCGCCGATAGCAGCTGCAGCAGCAGCTGCGGCTGCTACTACTGTAGCGACGCCACTATAGCAGAGCGGGGAGGTATCTCCCCGCTCTGCTATGTGCTAGCCGCACTTTAGCTCCTTGAAGGAGCGGAATCCCCGTGTGTTCGGGGATTCCGCTCCTGGACAGAGCGCTTGATGTCTCTGTCCATATCTGGGCAGTGACATCAGGGGAAACTCCTGAAGCGGAATCCCCGAACACATGGGGATTCCCCTTCAGGAGTTGCCGCTGATGTCACTGTCCGGATCTGCCCGGCCCGGCACGGATGCATAACTTTATGCAAACCGGCCGGGCAGAATGGCCGATTTTACCGGCCGGCACTCGGGCTCGGACCCGACCCGGTCGTGTACAGTTTACATACGGTAGAAAAAAATTCTACGAAAAACCAAAAATCAAACTGGCTCCTAGAGGGGTCTAGCTGCCTCCTAACGTCTTCAGTAATTTCTCTACCCCTCTCTTGTACGGTTTCTATTTGTGTTCTAGTCCAGTGCTGCATTCACAATTCTATTGTTTTCAGAGCTGAAATATCCCAGCATTCCCTGCTTGTTCAGTGTCTACAGTGAACTTGCTCTTGTAACTTGCATTCTGTATACAACCTGGGCTGTAATAAGATCGGCACAAGACTAGTAATACAATATATGAACAATAATTTCTCAACTTTTATGTAGAGGATACCTATATATAAACTGTAAACTGATGCTCAAAGGTGGACATACCCTTTAAATATGGGAAAATCCTTTTTAGCTCACAGGTAACGTCATTCACAGTGCTGGATAATACAACTGTAACGTAATACTACTGTTTGCTCTTTCTAGATGTATAATTAGTATGTATTGATATGATAAGATATTGTGCTCTGGGATTGAAAGGAATTTTTTTTAAAGGTAAAGTGTCGCAAAAATAAATAGGGTTCAATATATGTTTTCTTTTCTTAACAAGTAGGGATCTCACACCAATTCGGTTTTTTCTGTTTGATGTGATGATTTATACAACAAAATCTGCAATCGTTTTGCTTAGTCTTTTTATATAATTGCTGTCAAGACCTTAGTTGTAAATCAGGAAATTATTTCTGAATGTTTAGCAATTTCCTATAATTAAAATCACATCCCCGCTCCGTCTTAGTTAGAAGATTCTATGTTTGAGGACATTTTTCTTCCCTCCACACAATGAGATTGAACATAATAATGTCATTTGTGATGCTAATTCCGCTTTACATTTATGTCTTAAAGAACTTTGTGGATTGTGTTGTGCACCATTGGGAACTATACAGATTTAACCTCATCTCCCAAAGTTGACTTGTCTTCTATACAGTAATTATATATATTTCCATCTTAATAGCACATAAAGTGACTATAATTATTATTATTAACTATTATTCTAATCATTTTGAAGATTTCACATCTGTATGATGCGTTACATAGTTCACAATTAAACCTTTTCTTCTAAAAATACTTTTATTAATATTTATTATTTTTTCTGTAGGAAGTGACTGAATTGGAAATAAGAAATCATTATACATAGCAAGTGCTTAAAGGGGTTGTCTCAATATAGACGTTGACACAATACTAGGATATGCAATCAATGTCTGATCGGTGGTGGAGGGGGGGGGGTTTGAACAAATGTGACTGTCACTGATTGCCAGAACGGAGCAGCACCGGTGCTGGGAAAGAGCTTCTTCGTCTACTCTATTTGCCTTTTTCCAGTGGCCCCACGGTATGCCCATTATAGTCATTGTAGATTACCACCAAATGGAATTTAACAAATGTCCTTAAAGAGGTTATCTCGCTGCAACTACCCATGTCTATTTGCCCTATTATTGGTACTCCCCTCTATGAGACAGCAGAAATGCACTGCATCCAGTAACTTTTGCCCTTATGGACTAGGCCGTCAATATATTACAATACAATATGGACACATTTTTAATAAATCTAATAACCAAAATCTTCACATAAAAACTCTTTTCAAAACTAAATTTGTATATTTTGAATCTAGTCATAATCAAGCCCTGGCCCAAAAACCTAAGATGGTCACTAACTTTTAAACAAACTTCGCATAAATCGTTAGAACAAGCAAATATAAGAAACCTTGTTACATATCTTATCTTATTAGAGAAATATGCCTCTTTCTCCTGATAACTCATTCTGAATTTACTGCTTTTTTTAGTCTCATCATGCTCACTGAGGGATCAGGTTACAGCTGCCCATAGAAGTCCATGGAGGGGGGAGGAGGGAGCATTGACAGATTGAGAGAGAGAGAGGCACACACATGATGCTGCAGCTTCCTAGTAAGTTTTATATCTCACTTCACTGCTGGATTCACATCTACACTGCTCATTACTGCTGCATAATCTCCTCCATGCTGCTGCTGCTTCTATATATGAGATAGGTAGAGATAGGAGAGCAGGATTCACCTCTTCTATGTGTGCAGTGTATAGAAGACATGATCGCATTTAAGCTCTGTCCACTCGTTCAGGGAAAACTGAGAATTAGAGATAGAGCCTGCAGAGGGGAATGGTGAGCAATAGCGTTATTCCTCATGTATACACATATGATGGCTTAATCTGAAAAGTCACCAGAGAAGTTAGATACACTTTGAGAGTCTACTTCTCAAAGACTTGTCCAGAGGACCATCGAGAGAGAAATCTAAATGTATGTGGAGTTTTTTTCACTCTGATTCCTAGGGGTTGCATTGCTTCTTGCAGAGAATACATTTGTAATACTGAGCCATTCGGAGGCACCAAAGGGTGGCAGCTGGAGTGTGTAGCGACTTTTTGTGCAACTATGCAGGTTCAGTGCACCCGGCTCTGCTGTGTACATAAGGCCTTTGGAAAATGTAGAAACCATATAAAATTCCAATAGAAATCCTTTATATGAATCGGTGTGTGGTTATGGAGAATGAGCAATTTCCAGAATGAATAAATCCAATTTACAGTTATTATCATTATTGTCATCACCACAATCTTTTATATACAGCACCAGCAGATTCCACCGTCCTCTACAATCATAGAGAACGTAATAACAGGAATGGAAACACAAGGTTAGAGGTTTCTGCTTGTTAAATCTTACATTGAAAAGGATTAGATTAGATTTTTCCTATAACGGGATTGTAAATACCATTCCACGTACTTATCTGAAAGGTTTAAGTTTCAAGGACGTGTTTTATGTAATAGTTATATTTAGTTCTTTCTATATATGTTCCCTTATAGCCAGATTAACATTTAACCTTGTATCTGCTAAAAAAAAAAAAAATATGCTTCTCAATGTGCATAGAAAACTGTTTAACGTCTTCTGGTCACTTATCTTCTGCACCACCGACTTGAGATAGAAGGACTCTCTTAACCTGGTCAATCACCACTCTCTGGGGAGAAAACGAGGATTGTAATAATGTCTGTCTGATACGCAGCCGTGATTGTTCAAACCGCAGAAAGTTCGTTGGTGTGTTGAAATATTGTGGTGTGTAAAGGGTCCTTGAAGCTGGCGATACATGTAAGATAACTATTGACCAAATGCTCATTCAGCCGGCAACTAAATACCCCAACGTCTCCTTAGATATTGATCCAATTCAATAGGCGAGAGGGAGACACGCCGCTGCCAGACACTTGAAATCCAATCCTTTTTTGCCTTGATGGAGCACAGTCAGAAGGCATCCATACACATAACGCCGGCCATAGACCTAAACAAGAGTCCTTAATGATATGACCGAAATTCGAATTCTTAAAGGTAACTGTTGCGTCTGTCTAAGAAAAGACAATTTATTCAGACCGAACGATCGGCTATTGAAATGATCGTTACTGCTTCAGTAATAATGATCGCTACAATAGTGTCCTATAGATCACTATCACATAGTGAAAAAAGAGGCAATCGACATGAACGATATTTCCCACAATATGAACAATCGTATTGTGGGAAAATCTTTTCATTTTGGGCCCCACCGACAAATGTTCTGATTTAAAAAAAAAAATTTCAGGGGCTTAAGAGTGGGCACTTTGACTGCCCACTTCTTTTAATCTTTTGTGGGCATCTAATAGATTTTGTTATTTAAATCGTTCACTGTCTCTTGAAGGCTAGTAGCCTGAATTTTCTAGCTTTTCGCTCCCGTGAATTTTACACTGAATACTTTAATACTGTTTGATCTGGCAGGAGGAAGCAAGTCCACACCTCCTCCCTCACCTTCCAGCAACTCTAGCAGTAAATTATTGCAAGCCGCTGTGTGCTTTCCCTGCCAGCAGGAACAGTCTATGACTGCTTTTGCCAGGAGAGATGGCGCTTGATGCTGTCAGTGACAGCAGGCAGCATTTTGTGGAAACACCTGATGGCCAACTGCATGAAGGACAGGAAGCATTACCGAGTCCCCAGTGCTAATTTTCTAGTCGCCCTGGTGCCCAGGTTTTTTTTTTACAATTGTAATTATTCGTAAGGAAGTCCTTCAAAGTGTAGATCGTATGTTGCAGATGCGGCACAGTTTGCTCTCTGCTGTTGGAGGGGACAGCTGTTCTCAGGCACTGATGCAATAAGTACTGAATAAATACAGACGTGTCCTTCCTTACCTTTCCTCTTATCTCAGCATATCCTGAGATGTGTGGCATGAGATGACCAGCTCTGAAAATGAAAAACATGATTTTGTGATACTGTGTCACGAGATGTCAATGCTATATGTGTCTGTGTGGCCACCCGGTGGTTGTGATGTGAATAGCAGCCTGTCAAGCGTTTTGCTAGAATGTCACGATATTATGTTGAATTGGTTTCATGAAAAAATTGGAGTCCTTAACCAAATAAAAGTAAAGGTAAGGGTGGTTTCATCTGTACATTTTCCTAACATTGCAGTTTGAGGATGGTAGAGGTGACTATCAGGACAATGTCTCATTTTGAAAGGTTTTCTTTTAATTGACTTGTATATGCGATTCCCTATTATAAAAATATTGGTTTAGCTTTAAGTACTCCCTAAGTTTGTCAAACCCTTAAGTGTGTTTATCATCAGATAATTTCTAGATGGTGTTTTTTTTTGTATGTATTCTCCTGAAATTAATGACATTAGATAGCGTGGAACCCACATATCTCAGAAGCTTGTCTCATTTAATTAGCTGTCATGTTCTCAAGACGTCGTCACCGATCTGTCCAAAAATATCATGTACAACTCATTATTATGAACTAAACTGTGTTCACGTGCAGATAAATACCAGTAAGTAAGAGGAGAGTGACATGCCATGGTGAGAGATGGGTCATCCAGATTAATGTAAAAATAAAAAAAATTGGGCATGGGAAAATCAAGTCCCCTGCTGTTCCCTCTTCCCGACTGAGTTATAAAAAAGAAATTATAGAAATTACTAAAAAAAACAACAACCTACCAATGCCCACTCCATTGCCAAGAGCCATCTATCTTTCCCTCGTTACTGCCAAGATCAATACTAAAATATATGTACCCCGTTCCCTTCTTCTGTATAGTGAATGTCGCAACTGGATCTCCACAGTATTACGAAGAGCTGTCTTTGCCACCCACTAGCAGGTTTTGCTAAGCAATGGCCCAAACATATATTGGGGCCACTGCTTAAAAAAATGTCCTGTCAAAAAATTATTTATTAGTGATTCTAAAGGACTTCCCTAGTAAATGACCAGGTTATAAAAATGTTTTGTTTAATTTTTTTCAAACAAATTAAAGCAGCAACAGGTAAGAAATACTGTAACTTGGGCCCACCCAAGAACTGTAATAGTCCATTATTCACCTATGTTTAGGAAATTTATATCCAATTTACATTTTTTGTAAATTCTGGCCAAAGTATTTCTATTTTTATGTGAAATAGGAAAATATGTTTTGTTGTCACTTCCATATAGAGTTGTCTGCTACTAAGCCTCACCAGCGTATTGTGGCTGGCCTCCTTTTATTGTGGCAGGCCCTCAGAAGGTTTCTCTGATTTACCAGTCAGATGGAGGTGATATACTTAGGTCTCCATCGTTTTCCTATGGCTATTCTTTTAAATGGACACTAACTTGTCAAATAACTTCTGCTAATCTAATAGTATACCTTATAGAGTTCAACTTTGTAATTTACTTACTGTTAAAATTTTGTTGTTTTATCCATGCAAATTCTGTGTGAAGTTACTGCCACTAGGTATCTCCCTTGCTGTAATCTGTTGTCCACCCCCTGTTGTCAAGCAATATTCATCCCTAGTTGCAGAGTACAATTGACAAACTGCAGAAAGTCTATGGAGGGAGGAGCAGGATGAATAAACAGAGAGAGAGTGTGTTAGACACAGACATGCTGCCCATTCAATTCTAAGGAGAAGGGAGGCTGTAGCAGGAGGAGAGTGAGAAAGAAACAAACAGACATGCTGTAGCTTTCTGGTAAGTGTTATTTCTCACTCCAGTGCTGGATTCTCACCTACACTGCTCATTACTGATGCATTATCTCCTCCATGCTGCTGATTTTTCTATATATGTGATAGAAGAGCAGGATTCTCCTCTTCTCTGTGTGCAGTATGTAGAAGACATGAAAGCAGTTAGACTCCACCTTAAGGCCTAAGGGCTCTTGCACACGACCGTTTTTCACGGCATCCGAGTGGCACCCGATAGTTTTCACAGATCCATTCACTTCAGTGGGTGAATCACATACCCGACTCTCCGATCCGTAGAAAGACAGAACATGTCCTATCTTTCCACGGATCACGGACGGGAGTTGGGCAGCACACACGGAAGTCGGGCAGCACACGCGGTCGTGTGCAAGAGCCCGAAGTTCTCCTATGGTAACCTGGAGTCAACATTAACTTTTCGGCATATACATTTTATCAAAATAATCGGGACTAGCTGTGACTTCTCTACCACTTTAAACTACAGAACGTACATTGGCTTCAATTTCTTCTGAATCTGCTGACTATTCGTAAAACAAATGGCTTCATTACTGGGTAAACTGACTCAAGGGTCTCCATGTTAGAATAAGACTTAAACTTTTTGCTGTTTTTATCTTGAAATGTCATCTGTTCCAAATAAGGAGTTCAGTGACATTTACGGAGATCAGCGTGAAACCTGCCTGTTAGATACTCATTTGCTTTATATGCTCAGATACATCTCACTTATAAAATGCCATATCTGGAGCATGAAAACTTTATTTGTGCGCAGCCTAACTTCAAAAGACGCAGAATGTCTTGTATAATTGTTTGATAAGCAACGAGCTCATATGCATCACCTATATAATGCGGAGCTGGAAAGCCAGCGGGAGTCGTCAACGCATTGTACAAAACAGGAGTTTGTTCACAGCCTTTGCTCCCGTTGCTTGCAGTGTCTCGTGTTAATTACAGAGAATGGTAATATTGGGTTGACAGCTCTGTGGGCTGCAGCGATTACCTTTTTATTCAATTGTCAATCACGCCTGTTCTCTGCCTGTTCAAATCTTACATTTGCATTCCCCCCTCATTGCTTTTGCGTTCTAGCTGTAATATTATTTTCTATGTTAGTTTTTGCACCCTTGTATATTTGATATGGGTTCTGGATGTTCCTCCAGTATCCTTTACATTGCCATCCAGTTGCATTGGTCCTGTTTCTATGTAAGGATCTATTATTTTTTGCAATTTTAAGTATAGAAACATCCCTTAGTCCTGAATAATTAGGTTTTTATGTGTTTATATATGTTTTCTTTATATTATAAAGCTGTATTCAATGAAATATTCTTTCCTTGTAATATATGTATGTGTGTGCGTGTATAGATAGATATAGAGACATATACAAGGCAGACTAACAAAAATGAAAGAGATCCTGGGTAGTTGGTGGGCGCAATACACAATACTAGCTAGTTGCCGTTAGGCAAAAAAGCCCTGTTTTCCAACTACCATAAAGATAGATAATAAATAAATAAATAAAGTAAATTCTTTAATGTGCTATATATAGCAATATGACAGACCACATGAAAATTAAAAATGTCACTGCTTGATTGCCGGGTGAACGTGTGCAAGACAGCTGCCCATGCACTAGTGTAACACACCTATGAACCAACGTGACACGACCGCTATCTTAGCCGTCAGTGATTGAGGTGTGTGCTTTAGTTTAGCCAGCAAAAGCAGGAATTAAAATTTGAGGAGCCCCCCCGACATGTTTCGTTACTGCTGTAATATATATATATATATATATACACTACCGTTCATAACTTTAGGGTCACTTAGAAATTTCCTTATTTTTGAAAGAAAAGCACAGTTTTTTTTCAATGAAGATAACATTAAATTAATCAGAAATACACTCTATACATTGTTAATGTGCTAAATGACTATTCTAGCTGCAAACGTCTGGTTTTTAATTCAATATCTACATAGGTGTATAGAGGCCCATTTCCAGCAACCATCACTCTAATGGTACATTGTGTTTGCTAACTGTGTTAGAAGGCTAATGGATGATTAGAAAACACTTGAAAACCCTTGTGCGATTATGTTAGCACTGCTGTAAACAGTTTTGCTGTTTAGAGGAGCTATAAAACTGACCTTCCTTTGAGCTAGTTGAGAATCTGGAGCATTACATTTGTGGGTTCGATTAAACTTTCCAAATGGCTAGAAAAAGAAAGCTTTCATGTGAAACTCGACAGTCTATTCTTGTTCTTAGAAATGAAGGCTATTCCATGCGAGAAATTGCCAAGAAACTGAAGATTTCCTACTACGGTGTGTACTACTCCCTTCAGAGGACAGCACACACAGGCTCTAACCAGAGTAGAAAGAGAAGTGGGAGGCCCCGCTGCACAACTGAGCAACAAGACAAGTACATTAGAGTCTCTAGTTTGAGAAATAGACCCCTCACAGGTCCTCAACTGGCAGCTTCATTAAATAGTACCCGCAAAACGCCAGTGTCAACCTCTACAGTGAAGAGGCGACTCTGGGATGCTGGCCTTCATGGCAGAGTGGCAAAGAAAAAGCCATATCTGAGACCGGCTAATAAAAGGAAAAGATTAATATGGGCAAAAGCACACAGACATTGGACAGAGGAAGATTGGAAAAAAGTGTTATGGACAGACGAATCGAAGTTTGAGGTGTTTGGATCACACAGAAGAACATTTGTGAGACGCAGAACAACTGAAAAGATGCTGGAAGAGTGGCTGACGCCATCTGTCAAGCATGGTGGAGGTAATGTGATGGTCTGGGGTTGCTTTGGTGCTGGTAAAGTGGGAGATTTGTACAAGGTAAAAGGGATTTTGAATAAGGAAGGCTATCACTCCATTTTGCAACGCCATGCCATAACCTGTGGACAGCGCTTGATTGGAGCCAATTTCATCCTACAACAGGTCAATGACCCAAAGCACACCTCCAAATTATGCAAGAACTATTTAGGGAAGAAGCAGGCAGCTGGTATTCTATCTGTAATGGAGTGGCCAGCGCAGTCACCAGATCTCAACCCCATAGAGCTGTTGTGGGAGCAGCTTGACCGTATGGTACGCAAGAAGTGCCCATCAAGCCAATCCAACTTGTGGGAGGGCCTTCTGGAAGCATGGGGTGAAATTTCTCCCGATTACCTCAGCAAATTAACAGCTAGAATGCCAAAGGTCTGCAATGCTGTAATTGCTGCAAATGGAGCATTCCAAGACCAAAGCAAAGTTTGAAGGAGAAAATTATTATTTCAAATAAAAATCATTATTTCTAACCTTGTCAATGTCTTGACTATATTTTCTAGTCATTTTGCAACTCATTTGATAAATATAAGTGTGAGTTTTCATGGAAAACACAAAATTGTCTGGGTGACCCCAAACTTTTGAACGGTAGTGTATATGTGTGTGTATATATATATATATATATATATATATATGCTTGATAAAAGTCCTATTGTTGGACAGAAACGCCGCTGTTTGTTGGCTGACTAAAACCACCATTTTTTCACACTTGGAGTGCTGCAAGATTTCTACTTTTGTATATCACTCTGTCCTTGGATCGGGACAACTTGACTGTCACCTATACATCTATACCTAGTGAGTGCTGCTGCCTTGTGCTGATATATATATATATATATATATATGCACAGCCGACTCACATTACTATGACCACCTCCTGCTTTTGATGTTGGCAGCGCATAGCCCATGAAGGCAGTGATGTGGGCTGGCTTGGTGGGTATATAAGGGGTGCGATAGGCTGTCTGAACACATATCACTCGTCGTTGCCATGGGTAAAAGGGTCAATTTATCAGAGTTGCAAAAAGGGATGATTATTGGCTTTTGGGCTAAGGGCGGCAGTATTTCTCAAACAGCGCAGTTTGTGAACTGTTCGCATGCTGCCGTGGTGAAAATGTATCGTTAGTGGACAATTGGCGCCATTGGGAATAACCGACGTCGAAACGGAGGAGCACCACGTGCCATTGATGTGAGAAGTTCACTGTGAAAATCATCCAGGGGACTACCAGACGTGTATCCAAAACAACAGTTCAGGGAACCCGACTGCGTATGGGGCTCCGAAGTAGACGGATGGTCACTGCTCCTATGTAACAAAGGTGCATCGTAAAAAAAAAGGCTTCTATTTGCACGGCAGTATCGTAATAGGACCACAGATGATTTGCAAAGGGTTGCCTTCTCCGATGAGTTACTTTTTATGCTTCATCGAACGGATGGATGTTGGCGTGTCAAGGCGAGAAACATCCGAGAACAAACACCCATCAACCATTGCTGGAAGAACACGATCTGGTGGCAGCAGCGTTATGGTCTGGGGAATTTTTTCATGGCATTCTCTGGGCCACTCATCCATGTGAAAGGCACTGAACCGATTTGGGTATGCCGATCATGATTGGCATAAGCATTCTCCCATTATAAAAAAAATGGAGATAAATCAAATGTTAACTTAAATTGTGTCTAAAAAATCTATAACTCGTACCCAAGCCTAAGGGGTAAGGTCTTTAAGGCCAAAATTTGTTTGATTCTTAGGGCTTGTCCACATGTAATGGAATGGCTGCTGTACTGGGTAATTAGCTGCGAAAACGTTGCAAAATTTCTTACAAGAGGTGGAAACCAAATCACAGGAAGACGAAATATCGCCATCACACACCCCTTGAAAAAATGCACCAAAAAAAAACGCAGCAATAAATCTGCACTATTTTTCGTAGGAAAAAACGCACTAAACGGGCTTGTCCACACATAACGGATTTGCTGCGGAAACTTTCCACAGCGTTTTACGCATCAACTAGCAGACAATCCGCTGCGGAAAATCTGCATCATTTCATGCGTGTTTTTTTTACTGACGAAAATAAGTGCGGATGTTTGCATTTTTTTTGAAGGGCCGTGTGATGGTGATATTTCTTCTTCCTGTGATGTCATTTCCACCTTCGGTAAGAAATTCCATAACGTTTCCGCAGAAAATGATGCAGTACATTGTAGTTTGCTGTGAAAATGCAGGAAATCAGCCCACTTACCGCAGCAATAATTGATATTCTGTGTAAGTAAAATTACGCACCGCAGGTGAATTTCTGGACGGAATTTTTCCGCAGCGTGTGAATGACATTTTTTAAATCACACCCACCTTGCTGCTGCTGTATTCCGCTGCGTATTTTCTAACCACAATTCCGGACGGAAAATACGCAGCAATTCTGTTACATGTGGACAAGCCCTTTAAAGAGGACCTGTCACCTCTCCTGACATGTCTGTTTTAGTAAATACTTGTATTCCCCATAAAATAACAATTCTGGTGAATCTTTTCATAGAACTCTGTGTTCCTCTGTTATTCCTCCTGCAACTTTGTGAATAAATTGACAACTGGATCTTACCAGTAGGGGGCGCATCCATACACAATCTGACACTGTCCAATCAGTGCTGACAGTCATGAGCTTAGATGTGATCGATAACATCTGGATCTTGCCGGTCAGAGACACGCAGCACCCGCTGTCACCTAAGCCGTCAGTTCCGCTGACCTGACGGATTCGGGTTTCAGCGCAAGATACAGCTTCTATGTATCCAGGATACATAAAAGCTGTATCTCCAAAAGTAAAACATTTTTTATTATAAAAACCAATTAAAAGTTGCACTAAACACTATAATACATTGTTTTAGTAAAAAAAAGTCTTCAAAGGTTTCCATAGCCTTTAAGATCTCAATAAACAGAGTCTAAAATCCTTTAACGCTAGAGAGAATTCATCTTTTAGTTTTGACCGTCTGTCTTTCTAATTGTCGGAGAATACATAATTGTTGCTCTGGAAATTAAACTGTCTTCCTTGGGGACTTAATGAAGAAAACTCCTTGTGGAACGATTATCCAGTCAATTAATCACTACATTTACAAACATAAATACTGTGCTCCAAGCGGCCATTATATGCTAGAGGTAAAAATATATGTTTCCAATATTTATGCTAGATTTGCTCTAAAATATAGCAACTACTTATATGTATAAGGGTATGTGCACACACACTAATTACGTCCGTAATTGACGGACGTATTTCGGCCGCAAGTCCCGGACCGAACACAGTGCAGGGAGCCGGGCTCCTAGCATCATACTTATGTACGATGCTAGGAGTCCCTGCAGCGAGGCAGGGGCTTCTAGCATCGTACATAAGTATGATGCTAGGAGCCCGGCTCCCTGCACTTAGTTCGGTCCGGGACTTGCGGCCGAAATACGTCCGTCAATTACGGACGTAATTAGTGTGTGTGCACATACCCTTATAGTTTTTGTGGGACAATCTCTGCATCTAGTTCATGAGAGAAGATTGGATCTCTATAGGGGACATAAGGTCAGACTGGCCCATTAGAGTACCACAGGATCATCAGGTTTATCTTGGTACACCTGTGCAGAAATAAATTTCAACTCAAACACACAGGTTACTGGTGCATGTTGATTTCACTACTAAAGGGATTGTCATTTTTTAACACCTTTTTTAAGCATTACACAAATCCCATTAAAATCAATGGCCTGTCTAATGACTTTTCAAAACAAAACACTATTTCTCGCCAATTATATGACCTGTATTTTGCATTTTGTTTTAGCAGTTTTCACCTCTGCAGGCACAATTTCTAAATTCTCAGTTTTCCCTGAGCTAGTGGGTGGAGCCTAACTGCTATCATGTCTGCTATACACTGAACACATAGGAGAGCAGGATTCTCCTCTTCTATCTCTATCTATCACATATATATAGAAGCATCAGAAACAACATGAACGGCATTATACAGCAATACACAGCAGTGTACTGTGAATCCAGCACTGGGGGGAGATATAGCACTTACTAGAAGTGTCAGCAGCATCTGTGTCTTTGTCTTTCTCTTCCTTCTTTCTCACTCTGCTCCAAGCCAAACTTCTGTGGGTGGATGTACCCTGATTTTTCAATGAGCTAATGGTCTGTCTCCTCTTGAGGAGACAGACCGTAAACTCAGAGTGAACAGTTAGGTATAGTTTACACAATGAAGATATGCTGCAGATTTTGCATGTAGTTTTTAAGCCAAAACCTGGAACGGAACCTAAACAGAAGAAATATATAAAGGAAATCTGCACTGTATGAACAAGGCATGAAGAGGTGAGGGGAGGGCCCTGAAAAGTGGAGAAAGGCATTTTTCTGAAATAAAATGTAGTACAAAGTTTCCTACATTCGCTTGTACTATTGATTTATTCAAAGTTTGTTGAAGAGTTAGTGACTATTGAAGGAAATGTCTGATAACAAGATGGTTGACTGTTTTAAATGATAATCTTTAGAATTTTGAATGCAGCTCTGGGGAATAATACAGGCTGGTTAGCAGGGTCAGTACAAGATAAGTAATGCAATAAATTTACAGATTCAAAGTCATTCAAATATTTATTTTTATAGAGTACATCTATATAGAAGTTGTAAACTGATGTGCAATTTGATTTAGATTAAAAAAATCTGTTCAAGCGTGGACAATCACTTTAAATGGGGGCAGTCCTGGATTTAGCCAAAAATTATCATAAATTCTCACAATGCCATGTTTTCGGCAGTATGTTCAGGGACCTTTATGAGAAATGTATTTTTAAGCTGTAGCAAGTAATATTTACTGAAATACGTGTTCTCCGAGCAGCCGGTGAGGACAGAAGAGCCATTATGGCCAATATCTGTGAGTGGGAGAAAGCCATCAGCCTATGTAAGGAAGATTACAATACAGAAGGAAAACATTTTTAACATTGTAAAACCTTGCGGAAGACATTATTGTGTGTCACGGGGGTTGAGATTTTATCCCCGGAGTAAAGCTGTAACCATGGTGAAATTTGCCTTTCGTTTTGTTGCTTGCCCACTACTGGATATTACTAAATGAAAAAAGGCGGCGGAAATTGTGCAAGCAACGAGGGGAAAAAAATCCAAAAATAAAAACAAAATAAGAGCAATCATTGAGAAATGTCAGTGCCTTTGGTAATATTATCAGTTTATTCAGGCCAAGAAGTAATTTTTCGTTTGCATGATGAGAAAATATACTTCAAACCTGCACATTGAGTTTTCGAGATAATCTTTCTTAAAAGGTCTGACAAGACTAATCTTCTTACAATATTTTGCATTCCCTTAGCTATTTTGTAATAAGTGGAATTAAATTCTACGTGCTGGCTGCAGCAAAATCCTTACAGTAAGATAGTGATGGAGAGACAGTCAGAGACGGGCGTCTGCCCGGGTTGTGCCGCACTGTCTGGCTTTGTGAGTGGCTCCCACTTCTGACGTCGTGTAGATGTACATGTACGTTCGGTCGTGGATTGTCATTATCATCTTGTTGACCTCCAAATGGAATTTTTTTTCATCTATGGCGGCATTGTGGTGTGCACTGAAGGACTTGGTCTCTGGGTTTCATCTCCAATGAGGAATTTTTGGCACATGCTCACAGCTTTATTACGGCTCTGTATAGCCTTCTAAGAAGCCATAATATAACATCCATAGCCTATACTGTTCCTCTGTTTGCTTCAACTTCTATACGGGGGCAAACCGAGGTCTAATTCCATATGAACCTAACACAAAAAATAATTGTGCCATGTTCCTGGTGGGAGGCCAAATGATGGAGGTAATCTCCCCAATATTGCCATGTATTATCGTAATACGGCACTATACAGAGTACCTACTTCTCCATAGTGTTGATTGGTGGGGACCCTCCATAAAGCCTTGTGTTGGTATTTTCTGGAATTTTTTTGTTTCAAAAATATCAACTTTTAAATAAGATACAGTATATCCATATGAGCTTACATGCATATAGACTATCTATACTGGAAGATACAGTATATCAGTGATATTTGGAAGAGGCCAATAAAGGATTAGTGACTTTTTGTATATTTAATCTACTCCAAGGATCTCCAATTAGGACAGGACTTATTTATTTTTGTTTTGACAGAGCTTCGGAATGGGAATTGTGAGTAGAATTGAAACAATTTGGTCAATTATTGTCCCACGTTGTCTTCTTCCCCTCACACCAGGAGAGATTTGATAGTTTGTAAAATATACAGTATGACTAAATCATTTTTTTTTTTCCTTTGAGGATTCCAGGGTGATTGTAATTGAGTACTTGATGAGGCTTCAAAGTTAGATGCCCTCACAGTCGTACTGGTGAATAGGTTCTTAAACTAGATGTTCACCTTTGACTGCTTACACCTGCATGGCTGAAGGTAGGCTCCACTTTCTATACGTCTAGACTTCGATACATCTAGACTTCGGTACATCTAGACTTCGGTACCTCTGGACTTTGGTACCTCTGGACTTTGGTACCTCTGGACTTTGGTACCTCTGGACTTTGGTACCTCTGGACTTTGGTACCTCTGGACTTTGGTACCTCTAGACTTTGGTACCTCTAGACTTTGGTACATCTATATCTGCTATGGGAAACATAACAATATACACTATAGCAGGCCTTTTCAACCTTCTCTTCTTTGGCCTTACCTGCTAGAACATGATGATGCCTTGGCCAACATATGGTGGGCACCTAACCCATAAGGCCCACCTCTTTGATTGAGAAACACACTGCGTGGTTATATTCTTTTTTGCAGTTCCAAACATATCTGTATCGGATGTATCTACGGGTGACCTTCAACTTGCGAATATAAGAGAGTGAAGATGCAGTACATCTTGATTTTGGGAAAAGATGGTGAAAACTACTTTGGAGCCCATGACCGAATGGAAGATTTTTTTTTCCGCAATTTTCATGGTGACCAAATTTTGGGGATAATTGGAGTGATTCTTCGAATTAGACAATCCAGAGTTCCTTCGGCTGGTCTAGCCAGCATGCTTGGACTATTAGGTCGTGGATTATTAAATCCTAATATTTTTCGGAATTCAAACGTTCATTAGCATTGGCCCGTGCGTTATCCGTATGGATGCTCATTATTGGCAGCCAAATTATATATGCATTTATGGCCAGCTTAACACATGCATGAGCTGTCGGTGTGTCTCTATTGGAAACCGCTTTAACTGAGCCATGACTCTTTTCATTATGTTTAAAATAAAGTCCCTTTTCTTTAGCAGTTGATTACTCAGATGAAAGCTTTGCTCAGCAGCTTCATGTATAAGATAATGTTCAGTATAACAATTTTTCATGTAATACATTGTAATACGAAAGCAATTTTGCGTCGAGAAGAAAGAGCTCAACTGTAAAGTCAAACGAGGTGACCTTATTTAGAAAGTAATTAAACTACAGAATCCGGCAGAAATTGCTGCATTAAAGAACAAGTTCATTTATGTCAGCCATGTGTGGAGCCGAGGTGCAGCCCATGTGGTTTTTCCCACTCGCTTTGTATTTTTCCCCATTTCGGTCTGTATATTGTGCTGCGGTAGCCGCCGAAGCTTTGTGTCATGCCAGCTGTCAGTGTGCTACGAGCTGCAAGTTCAAATGGCAAAGACTAATCACAGACCTAATTAGCATTTTGCAGCATTTTGAAAATCCCCAGTCACTTACAGATATGTAATAGGTGCCATTTATGAAATGGGTTTCACATCGGTGATTCCATTTCTATTTTACTCTGATACTTTCAGCCTGTAGGGAAGCACATTCTATTTTTTATTTTATTTTTTAGCACAAAGAGCCTGAATATTACGGTAGGATTTCTTGACTATGCTATAGCTCACATCAGGGATTGGACAAGGCATTGTAGTGATCAGGGAAAACATAGTTTAAGACCCCGTTCCCTTTCATCCATGCATACTTTTCTCTAGGTGAGGGCGGAGAGACAGGGTCACAGTTGTACATCCGTTAATTGCCCTGCGTTACTAAAGGTCCTTTTACATGGGCCAATTATCGGGCTAATGAGCGTTTACAGAACGGAGCAAAAGAGCGCCGATCAACGAGCTGTCTCGTCGATCGGCGCTCGTTTGCACGCCTCACGTCGGGCCGTGTAAGAGGACCCTAAGTACAATTTGCTCATATACAAAGGTTACAAAAAACAACCAAGAACCATATATTCAGGCCTATAGGAGGCATTAGAGAGGTGGAATCATTATAAATACAATGCAGAGCATAAGGTTCTTTTGTAGGAGCCCCTAGGAGAGTCTAATTGTCTAACAATAGAAGTTATTTAAGACTATTCCCTATTTTTCTGACCTATGTGTTTGTTGCCCTAGGTGGGGGCCTACCCTGCCACCTCTTGTCCCATCTATGCATTGGGTACAAGATTATAGATAGTTCAGAGTTAATGCCCACAGTGAAGTCGCACTACAGGAAAAATGCATATGATGATGTCACCGTACAAAGATAGCGAAAACAACAATGTTACAGCACAGGCCAAGCATAAGCCAAACATTTGTTTCAAACTGTGTGGATAATAATTACATTGATCTGACAGGAAACATGCACACAATGATGTCACATACATAATGTACAAACTAATGTTACAGCACATAGAAAATGCAAACAGTGATGTCACAGTACAGGCTAATAAACACAGTGATGTCACAGTACATGGCTAATGAACACAGTGATGTCACAGTACTGGGCTAATGCACACAGTGATGTCACAGTACAGGGCTAATGCACACAGTGATGTCGCAGTACAGGCTAATGAACACAGTGATGTCACAGTACAGGGCTAATGCACACAGTGAAGTCACAGTACAGGCTAATGCACACACTGATGTCACAGTACAGGGCTAATGCACACAGTGATGTCACAGTACAGGCTAATGAACACAGTGATGTCACAGTACAGGGCTAATGCACACAGTGATGTCACAGTACAGGGCTAATGCACACAGTGATGTCACAGTACAGGGCTAATGCACACAGTGATGTCACAGTACAGGGCTAATGCACACAGTGATGTAACAGTACAGGGCTAATGCACACAGTGATGTCACAGTACAGGGCTAATGCACACAGTGATGTCACAGTACAGCGCTAATGAACACACTGATGTCACAGCACAGATTTTTATTACGGCCACTAATAAAAAAACATCGGTTGGCTCCTCAAATGGTCTGTCGTCTTAAATCTTCACTACTCTGTCTACCTCTGTTCTGATGGGTACATATGGGCCACATCACTGCTTTTGGTCTACATTATTGCACATACTACACCTGCTATATCATGTGAGGATAACCATAAAATATAAGACAGAGAATATAATTATTCTTCCTGTTCTAATTTGGGTCAGTTTGCTCCTCTCGTGTTGACAATTCCCAAGTACACGAACAACATGAAACACAGGATTTGGCCTCCGGCCATAGTCATTTTAATGACAGAAATGTGATTTGCGTTATGATAAGAACCATCGTGATTGGAAATGTTTTAACTAAACTGAGGATGTGACCGGAATAATATCTGTATATCTGTGTTTATTCCTTACATACAGTCATGCAATTTCTCATTTAATATAAAGGTATTAGTATTAGGCTGTTAAAAATTCAGCCATTTGTTAGTCTTATCAGTTGCTAGGAAATTTAAGAGACAACCAGATTTGCCGCCATTACATCTCTTACATGAGGTGTCGCCAAGTTTCCTTAGATCTGTGAAGCCCTGGCTGAATAACCAGGCAGATCTACAGTCCAGGAGTCCCAAAAAACTTGGCGACAATCCGTCAAGGAGCTGTAATCGAGGCCATATTAAAGGAACACTTCTGCCAAACTTAAACACTGTGTTATCCCTAGTGCAGGGCCTGAGGGTCAGTACAGTTTGAAAGAGAAAATTTCTCCCCCCTCAGGTCTTGCCCTTGACACAACATACCAGTTTTGGCCAAAGAGTTCCTTTAATTTTAGGAGCAGCAACTTCTTTGACATTATTTTTTTTCCAGGTGGCAAAAATATGCCACTGTATATCATACATCACTGGTGTCCATTTAACGTATACTTCATGAGCTTCTCTATATAAAAAGTTACCATAATAGCTTATAGGTGACTGATGTCTCTGATGGATGCCTAATAGTGGCATCCGTGACTTATAAGGCTAAATTATGGCATCCGTTCAATGCATACGTCATAAAAAGCTCATGACGTAAACCTCAAATTGATGCTTCCGTTTAACGGATACTTTGAGAGCTTTGGCCATATTATGCGAAACATAGTGATTTTTGTTTTTTTTTACGCGAATGGGGCTAAAGGGATGTGATCCACCTAACAGAGCAGTCGGCTCCATGTCATAGCTTTCTTTATATATCTGCATTAAATGTGAGCCAGCACAGGTCAAGCGTAAGAGAATGACACACGCTGAAGCATGTAAGTGCACTTTCTGCCAATTATCACTGCACAATAATAGAACATGATGTATAAAAGGATAATGGGATTTGCTATGTGCTATTTATATGATTTGTGTGTGGCTAGGAAATCCGAGGACTGTCACATTTAATGATTAATCAGGAAGGTATCCGGTCAGCAAATAAATGATCGGACGCGAACATCAGCATTGAGACGCAATTAGCAGAACAGTTTTACCTCGTTTATAGGGTTCATTTTTTAAATTAATTTTTTTCCCAATTTTTTTTTTTTTATATATATTTTTGTATTATTCTTAACCGGTTTGCTGGAGACAGACTTTTTCTTTTTGTTTTCAACTTTTATGACCAAGTATGATAGATGAGGCCTAACCTATGGGAACTGGTGGCCGGAGATTTGACCGTGCAGCCGCTCTGCTTAGAAATCCGTGAAATAGTCAATACTTTTCTGTTTCTGATGGGACTATTCTTTTCCAACCCATCGTCTGGGAATGGGGCTTGGATCTTCAGGTACTTTGTAATGGTTGTGGTCCCATGGATCAGACCCTGATCATCTGTAATATTTTTATAACCTTTAATTTAGGATTTTAAAAGTTAAAAAAAGAAAGGGGTTCTGGGGAAACATTTAAAAAAAATGATCTGTCACCAGTACAGGTCCCTTTAATTAAGAGCATCTATAGGAAATAGATCTGCGGGGGCTGGTTCAAAGAGCAGGCTAAAATTTACTATGCCTCTTGACTGCATTCACTGAATGCCTCCATGTGGTTGCAGCCATGAATCCTTCTGGCTCAAAAGTGCTATGAATGTGGCCACTTAGTGCCTCAGCTAGGGCTGGGTGAAGGTCGGTGGAGGCCCCTACCAAAAAATAAATTGTTGGTTGCCTCATCACATCTCTTTGACCCAGACCTCACCCCAGCTACCAATAGGAGAGGTGGCGGCCATGGATGTGCATGGCCTTCTCTATTGAAGTCTGTGGGAGTTATGGAAACTGCTGAGCTGGTGACTACCTTAGACTTCAAAAGAGAAAGCCACACACGTGGCTCGAAAAACGGCACCAAATTGTGGTGCAGTTTTTCGCCCGGAATGTCCACTGCAGAAACTCTCAGCACTTAGCCGGCCTGCCTCCTGGGATGACGTTTCATCCCAGGAGACCGCTGCAGCCTGTGGTTGCCTTCAGCTGTGATCACATGCGATGAAGTGTCATCCCAGGAGGCCGGCCCTCAGACGTCATCCAGGCTGGCCTCTTGGGATGACGTTTCATCCCATGTGACCGCCGCTACAGCCTTTGATTGGATGCAGTGGTCACATGGGATGAAACGTCATCCCAGGAGTCCAGCCTGGAGGAAGAAACACAAACTCCTGAGTTTAGTATACGATTTTTATTTTTTATTTTTTTTATCTGAGTTGCGTTTTTTGTGGCGGAACCGCTGTGAACCTGCTTCAAAAAACACAATAACTGCTATTTGTTGTGGCTTTTATATCCCCATTGAATTCAATGGGTAAAACCCGCAACGAATAAGCAGCGTTTACGCAAATACAATTGACATCCTGCAGAAAAAAACTCTGCACCGCAGGTCCATTTCTGAGCGTTTTTACTCTCCGTATTTGCGCAGCGTGCGGATGAGATTTGTTTGATCTCATCCACTTTGCTGCTACTGTATTTGTTGCGGATTTCCGCAACGTGTGAACTGACCCTAATTCCATGAGCATGACCGAGTGATATCAGCGGCCTTGTCCTCGTTAACACTTCCTCCTGAGCTAACGAGAAGATCAATGAAATGATGTTAGCCGGTCATTTTGTGGCAGGGCTGAAATGCGGTGAAAATAGGGTTTTTGTGATTAAGTTAATTTTCATGGCAAGGAATGACTTTACAATTAATTGCAATTCATCTGATCACTCCTCATAACAATCTAGAGTTAATGCAAACTGCCGCTATAAAAGCTGAAGCAGCAAACTTTGTGAAAACCAAAATTTGTGTCAGTCTCAAAACTTTTGGCCAGAATTGTACATATGCCTTGACCCCAGTCCAGATTTGTATCCTTGCTCCCTGTATCCTGTAGACGACGGCTCCTGAACACGCACAATATGCCTGCCATCTTTTTAAACAATGAAACCGGCCGTACGCCTCATGGTGCATATATTACATCCAGTCAGGACTCTTTATTTTAGGCTTCGGACTGAACAGCAGGTTGTCACAATGAATCAATACACCACATACAGTGATCTTCATTTGGGAACATACACAGTAGAGAATTACCCCAAGGGGGTCTTCTGCCATTTCAAGCTAATAGTTTGTAGCTGCTAATACCCGGCTGATTTCAGCTCTTAACATTGAATCTTTTCCATCTATTACTCAGGAATATTAGACTTGCAGATTCTCTGCTTTCTTCAGATCACATCGTAATCTCATAATCTAGCTCTGGCTTGTATTATTATTAAACCTAATTCCAGCAGAAAAATATTTACAGGCTTAATCCAGGAAACATTGTATTTTGAGATTTTGTTTCTGGCTAGGGCCCCATGCACACGACCGTAGATTTTGTCCGTAATTACGGACCCATTCATTTCTATTTCCGACGCACACCTTCCCATATATTTACAGGAAGGTGTCCGTGCTGTAGAAAGGCTCCGTAAAAGACAGGACCTGTCCTATTTTTTGTTTCTTTTACAGACCGTGTTCCCATACTTTATATGGGAGCAGGGCCTGCCAATGCGGGTGGCTGTCCGCGGCCAGCAATCACAGACCATGATTACGGGCACGGTCATGTGCATTTTATACCGTTTTTTTTTTACAGAAGTAGCATACAGATGTAAATTGCCAAACATGAAACGGCACCGCGTCCCCCCCCCCCAAATTGAAGATGAGAAAGTGCAGGGATGTATGTAATCTGACAAAATGCAGACAGAGAAGCAGTGCTGTTTGAGGTGATGTGATGATCCCACTTTGCTTAAGGGGGGTTGTCCAGGATTAGAAAAACTTGGCTACTTTATTCCAAAAACAGCGCCACACCTGTCCATAGGTTGTGTGTGGTATTGCACGCTGCCCCATTCATTACAATGAATCTGTTTTTGAAAGAGAGCATCAATGTTTTTCTGATCCTGGACAACCCCTTTAACGGATGATGCATTCTGTATTACGCCATGTCAGCCAGCATTATTGGGGTCTGCAAGGGTTAATGTTGGGCTTTCCTGTATTTTTTAATTACCTGCAGCACTATACAAGAACCATAACAAACCCTATTAGGGTATGTGCACACACACTAATTACGTCCGTAATTGACGGACGTATTTCGGCCGCAAGTCCCGGACCGAACACAGTGCAGGGAGCCGGGCTCCTAGCATCATACTTATGTACGATGCTAGGAGTCCCTGCCTCTCCGTGGAACTACTGTCCCGTACTGAAAACATGATTACAGTACGGGACAGTTGTCCTGCAGCGAGGCAGGGACTCCTAGCATCGTACATAAGTATGATGCTAGGAGCCCGGCTCCCTGCACTGTGTTCGGTCCGGGACTTGCGGCCGAAATACGTCCGTCAATTACGGACGTAATTAGTGTGTGTGCACATACCCTAAAAGTCAAGAATTCCCTAGGGACCCGCACCTATCTCCAGAACGGGGCCCCCCTACGCTGCTTCCGTAACTACCATTAAGTTCTATGAGACTTACGTAAACAGCGTAGCTCCGCGAGTTACGCTGTTTACGTAACTTACGCCCATATAACCCTTTTTATGGTCGGAAAACGCCTCATTCAGCCGCAACACACAGCGGCTGAACGGGGTTTAGGGGCCGTATCTGACATTTATGACCTATCCTGTGGATCTGATATAAATATCTCTCGTCGGAAAACCCCTTTAAGCTCTTCATGACCGCCCACTGTCTTTTGATGGTGCCGGTCCCAAGATCACAGCCTCCGTAATGGGTCCGTAATTACGGACGAAATCTACTGGAAGAGATGTCCACAAAATGTCCTTATTTAGTATGAAATATATTTTATTGCCCACTCATTACATAATAATAATAATAATATACCTGCACATATTCGGTATCTTCACGATCGTAATGACCTGAACAATTAATTTAACAGGTTATTTAGAGACATAAACGGTATAAAAAAAATAACAATGGCGAAAATAGCTTTTTTTCATATGCACAACGCAAAAATGAATGACATATATTACGCAGGAATTTATTTGTACCCCCAAACTGTGCAGGAATAAAAATACATTTTCTCCTGGCATACAGATATGGCAAAGAGAAATAAAAAAAAAGTTATGGCTGCTGAAAGGCAGAAAAGCAAAAAACAAAAAAATTTGGCTGGTCATTAAAGGGAACCCGTCACCAGCATTTCACCTATTAGACCAGCAATACCGGGTGGTAGGGGGTGAAATTTTTTATGTAAACTATAATTGTCTAAGTCGGCTCTATACCTTTAGTATTCAGTTTTTTAGTGTTCCCGCTCCGTATGCTAATGAGCATAAAAGAGTCATATCTTCATTCCTCAAGCCTTTGAGTTAACCCCGCCTCCTTACTTTTGATTGACACACGTGCGCTATCTCAGACGAGATTTCAGCATTCAGGGCGGGACAGTTTTCCACGGTGGGCGGGCATAAGAAGAGGAACAAACGAGACTGACGGATTATTACCATAAAAGGTGCAAAATGTTTGCAGACCGTTATTATCGTTTGGAGGAGGAGTTTAGGAGAGGGGATAACGGCAATGAACTTTTGACAGCAGCGGCCAGTGAGGGATGAATAAAGTTTAATAGCTGAAATGCTGGTGAGGGGATCCCTTTAAAGACTAGTTCACACAGTTTTTTGGCGCTGCTTTTGACTAGGAAACCGCGTCAAAAATCACGCCAAAAAACGTCAGAAAAACGCTTGTGAGGAAAAAAAGCGACATGCTCATTCTTCTCGCAGTTCCATCTCTGACCTTCCATTGAAATCAATGGGAGGCAGAGAAAGTGTTTCACGTGACGTTTTTTGCCCGTGGCCAAAAAACGCAGCAAAGAAGTGCAGGCAGATTTTTCTGCCTGCAAAAAAATTCAGTGTGAACATGGCCTAAGGGCAGGCGTTTTTCCTTTTTGCACAATCTTGTTTTGTTGGAGTACCATCAAAGATAAGCTGATCAGCATTTAGCCCACTGCTGGGACACCAATCAGTTAGCTGTAATCTGTGGGGGGGGGGGGGGGTGGGTGGGACTTGTCAGCACGTATTCTATTTCCCTGCAGCGCCACCACAGGAGAAATGCAGTGTTACACAGCTCCTATTTAAATGTAATGCATAGACAAGCTGGGTCCTCCAGAGCGGGAGACACTCTTTGAAGCCATGCTCCACTGTAGCGAAGTGTCCAGAATGGAGGTCTCCTTCTATTACCGCAAAATACCCTTATTGGATATTTAAAATGGGTTTTCTAAACGCCTTGTACATGAAGTGCTCCAAAATGTCCTGCCAGACGCTGCGCTGACTCTGGACTTCATATCACACACTGGACCAACACCAGCAGATGACACGGCCCCCAAACCATCACTGACTGTGGAAACTTCACACTGGACCGCAAGACACTTGGATTGATGCCTCTCCACTCTTCCTCCAGACTCTGGGACCGAGATTTCCCAATGAAATGCAAAATTTACTTTCATGTGAAAACAGGACTTTGGACACTGAGCAGCAGTGTTGGTCCACTGTGTTATATCAAATCCAGAGTCAGCGCAGCGTCTGGCAGGACATTTCCCAGCACTTCATGCTTCCTTCTGCTGACAGCTTTATGGAGATTCTGATTTCATTTTCCAGCAGGACTTGGCACCTGCCCACACTGCCAAAACTACCAATACCTGGAGTAATAACCACAGTATCACTGCGCTTGATTGGCCAGCAAACTCGCCTGACCTAAACCCCATAGAGAATCTATAGGGTATTGTCAAGAGGAGGATGAGACACCAGACCCAACAATGCAGACGAGCTGAAGACCGCTGAAGACCGCTATCAAAGCAACCTGGGCTTCCATAACACCTCAGCAGTGCCACAGGCTGATCACCTCCATGCCACGCCGCATTGATGCAGTAATTCATGCAAAAGGAGCCCCGACCAAGTATTGGGGGCAGATACTGTACATGCTTTTCAGTAGGCCAACGTTTCAGTATTAAAAATAATTTTTTAAATTGAGCTTATATAATATTCTAATTTTCAGAGACACAAAATTTTGGGTTTTCATGAACGGTTACCATAATTATCAACATTAAAACAAAAAATGCTGGAAATAGATCACTCTGTGTGTAATGAATCTATATAATATATGAGAGACACTTTTGAATTGAATTCCTGAAATAAATTAACTTGTTGATAATATTTTTGATGATATTCTAAGGGTATGTGCACACGATAACTGCATTTACGTCTGAAATTACAGAACTGTTTTCAGGAGACAACAGCTCCTGAATTTCAGACGTAATTGCTCGTACTCGCGTTTTGCGTGGCGTCCATTACGGACGTAATTTGGAGCTGGTTCTTCATTGGACTCAATGAAAAACGGCTCCAATTACGTCCCAAGACGTGTCCTGCACTTCTTTGACGAGGCTGTTATTTTACGAGCCGTCTTTTGACAGCGACGTGTAAAATGACAGGTCGTCGGCACAGAACATCGGCAAACCCATTGAAAGTGGGCAGATGTTTGCCGACGTATTGGAGGCTTTTTTTCAGACGTATTTCGAGGCGTAAAACGCCTCCATTACGTCGGAAAATAGGTCGTGTGAACCCTTCCTAATTCATTGAGAAGGACTAGTGTGTGTAATATATATTTATTTCAAAGGTGTACATTTAAGGACATCAATTTTTTTTATCCGTTTCTTTTTAAGAATAATTTCTGCTCTCCGATTTACTGCTCACCCTACTTGTGACTAAACAGCGCACTGCTGCAGTTTCTGTATATTCGTCAGCATTTCGGTAGGTTAGTCGTGACCTGAAGGCTTCAAAATTTCCTCCTGGTTACCAAATTACTTATGCATTATTGCAAATGACTTCTGCCACATAGGAATTCATAATGAAAACATTGCAGGGAATTGAAGTGCTCTCTGGAACTCTTGAGCCTGCTCCATTAATCTGAGGGCAGTCAGGATTGAGTCATTATGTTCCCAGATGACAGAATGGATTAAGTGGGCAGCCCCTTCCAAAAGTGTTTTTTTTTTTTTTCTCTTCCCCAAGTGCCTGGGGTCAGCGTCTGCCTGATCCGACCCTTTTCCGATCAGCCAATCCATGGCACTTAATTTAGGTTGTTGAATAATGTTTTAACTCCGACGTAATCTCCATTCACGTAGGCAGCCGACCGTTACTAAGTAGCAAGTGTAGCAAAAAATTCTGAATAAAATATACATAGGAAATAAGCCGATTCCATATGCAAGAGATGCATTTTTAACAGGAGGCATATAGCTGTCATGCTGCAATAATTTTCCCTTCTTTTACTGCATATTCAGTGGTCGTAACACAATCTTATTTGCGGTTTACGCTGATCATAGCGTTTTGTCACGTATTGGCAAATAGTAAAATAATGGATTTATGGGTAATACTTTATCTTCAGCGTTTTCTTTATTCATTTATGGGAGGAAAGCAGCGGCAAGAGTCGTTATTTTTCCGGCATATACTATTCTGCTGTTCAAACACATGTCCTGATATTACAGAGCAAACTCCAAAGTCTAGACTGAAGTTGAATTTCAGTTACTACAAGTCAAAGTGCAGATTAAAGGGGATGTCTGGATTAGGAAACTTCAAATACCTAAGAACCTAAATTCTTCTATCACCTTATTAAGGAATTATGAGGGAGGGAGGGGTCCCTGGAGAGGGCCCATCTATTAGCCACATCTTAGAGCGACTACAAAGAGCGTCTCTCGCTCTGGAGGACTCTGTATGCCTGTGCATTACATGGACAGCCCATTGATTTGGTTTGGTACTATGCAATACTTAATTTGCCCTGAGGTGGTGCTGCAGGGGATTTGAACACTTGTTTCTGGGTCCCCCCACAGATTACAGCCTTCAGGCTACCAAGACCACCAAGTAAACGCATCGTGGGGGGGGGGTGGCTAGTGGGCTTCCGGAGTGGGCCGCCCTCTCTTTCTAACAAATGCGGTCACTGTTGACTGCGGCATCTATGGAGCTAAATTGGCGGAATCTCCAATTTTGCCCATTTCAGTGAGGTGTTGGCTGTAACATACAGCCAACACCTGTTCAGTATGGAGCGCGCTCAGCACATAAGCCCGCTCCATTATTTCCCCTTGGCGGCAGTCCCATACATGTATGTGACAGCCGCCAAGGGCTTAAATATATAAACAATATACATTTAGCTCCCTCTAGTGGTGACCGCATGCAGACAGGATTCCATTTTTCTCCATGCAGGTGATTTTGAAGCTTTGTATCAGAAAAACAAACTCTCACCGTTATAAATATATATTATGAAATTAAAGGGGTTGTCCACGACCGGACAACTGATGGCCTATTCACAGGATGGGTCATCAGTATAAGATCGGTTCAGGTCAGACACCCAGAACCCGCACTGATCAGCTGTTCCGGCTGCCTCAGGGCGCCGGATGTTTTGAGCGGTATGCAGTAGTTGGAGCTGGAACTAGATGACTCCGACCACTGCATAGTGGCCATTTTGCAGAACTGCAGCTCTGCTCCTATTCAAGTGGATATCCGGTGGGTAGGTCATCAGTTGTCTGGTCATGGACAACCCCTTTAATCTGCATTACATTTTGTACCTATTTAGATTCTAAAGAAAAATGTTGATAAAGGGTGGACCTTCCCTTTAAGGGTATGTGCACACACACTAATTACGTCCGTAATTGACGGACGTATTTCGGCCGCAAGTCCCGGACCGAACACAGTGCAAGGAGCCGGGCTCCTAGCATCATACTTATGTACGACGCTAGGAGTCCCTGCCTTGCTGCAGGACAACTGTCCCGTACTGTAATCATGTTTTCAGTACGGGACAGTTGTCCTGCAGCGAGGCAGGGACTCCTAGCATCGTACATAAGTATGATGCTAGGAGCCCGGCTCCCTGCACTGTGTTCGGTCTGGGACTTGCGACCGAAATACGTCCGTCAATTACGGACGTAATTAGTGTGTGTGCACATACCCTCAGGCTTAGGGAGCAGTGTTGCTTAACTGCTGAAGTATTTTATCTTTATCCCAAATGTTTCATGACCGTCCAACTCCATAGAAACAATTAGCTGTGGATAGATTGTCATTAGCCCTCATCTCAGCAGGTGGGGATGCTTGTGTGTTATATAAGTATAGGGGCTGCTGCAAAATTAAAACTGTTTGCAATATGGAACAGACCCTGGAGTTGCGCGGAGATGTCTCTCTGCCTCATTATATCTCCAGTCAGTTGTCTTCTCCTCCTGAAGACCAGATGTGAGAAGAAGGTGTTAATTAACAGAGCGGGCCACTTGCGGCAATCCGTATCGGGTTAATGGATTTACAAGTCATTTCTGTCTAGTAAAAAGAGTCCTTTTCACCGTCGTAACGTCTGTGCCTGAGTCACCTGCAGAGAGACGGCCGTGTGAAGCGCCTCTCGGGCTGCAAAAGCTTTTATTTCATTGTTGACCAGTTTCTTTTTTTTTGTTAATTGGAAAAACAGAAATTGGGTTTCCTCACAATGAAGAACGTCTTGTATGTAGATCGTCTTGGCAGCCGGCACCACATTATTGAATAGCTGGCTGCTGTCCAGGGTGCTGAAATAAATCGGCTTCATATGAACATTTGTGAAGACGTTTAACCCCTTCCCTCCTCAGACATTTTTCGGATTTTCACTTTTGTTTTTTCCTCCCCACCTTCCAAAAGCTATAATTTTTTTATTTTTCCGTCTATATAGCCATATGAGGGACAAGTTGTAGTTTTTCATAGCACCATCTATTGTACCGTATAATGTACTGGGAAGCTGAAAAAAATAATATTTGTGGGTTGAAATGGGCAAAAAACAGCGATTACGTCATGTTTTGGGGAACCTTATTCTACAGGTTGATACGATTACGGCGATGTTTTGCGTCGCCATGTTCTGAGAGTCATAACTTTTTCAATTTTCCGTCAATTTAGCGATGTGAGGGCTTAAATTTTGCGGTTTATGCGACTTTGTGATCACTTTTTATTTCTTTCTTTATTTTTTATAACATTGATTTAAGGAAAAAATGAGAAAAGAGCGTTTTTTTTTTTACTTTTAATAATTTGTTTTTTTTTGGAATATAAAAAAAACTTTATTTAACTGTTCTTTAAATTTTTTTTATTAGTCCTCCTAGAGGACTTGCAGCAGCGATCGTTGGATTGCTTGCATGATATACTGGTGTATGTCTGTATGTGAGAAGTGATATGAAGGCGAGTGTGAAAGAGACAATAGTGGGTCAAGACTGTGAGGAGGTTGAAACCTTGTGGGTGGAACTAGAAAGGGAGGTAAACACTGAAAAAATTACTTTTGGTGTAATCTATAGACCCCCCAATATAACTGAGGAGATGGAAGGTCAGATATATAAACAGATGGAGCGGGCTGCACAGGCGGGTACTGTAGTGATAATGGGAGATTTTAATTTCCGGGATATTAATTGGTGTCATGGTTCGGCTTCAACTGCAAAGGGGAGACATTTCCTCAACCTATTGCAGGAAAATTTTATGGGCCAGTTTGTGGAAGACCCGACTAGAGGTGAAGCTCTGTTGGATCTGGTCATTTCTAATAATGCAGATCTTGTTGGGAATGTCAATGTTCGTGAAAACCTCGGTAACAGTGATCATAATATAGTTACATTTTACCTATACTGTAAAAAACAAACGCAGGCTGGGAGGGCAAAAACATTTAATTTTAAGAAAGCCAATTTCCCCAGGATGAGGGCTGCAATTCAGGATATAGACTGGGAAGAACTAATGTCAAATAATGGAACAAATGATAAATGGGAGATTTTCAAATCTACTTTGAGTTATTATAGTGCAAAATTTATTCCTACAGGTAATAAGTATAAACGACTCAAATTAAACCCCACATGGCTTACACCTTCTGTGAAAGGGGCAATACATGACAAAAAAAGGGCATTTAAAAAATACAAATCTGAGGGTACATCTGTAGCCTTTGTAAAATATAAAGAGCTTAATAAAATCTGTAAAAATGTAATAAAATTAGCAAAAATACAAAATGAAAGGCAGGTGGCCAAGGATAGTAAAACAAATCCTAAAAAATTCTTCAAGCATATAAATGCAAAAAAGCCAAGGTCTGAACATGTAGGACCCCTAGATAATGGTAATGGGGAGTTGATCACAGGGGATCAAGAGAAGGCAGAGTTACTAAATGGGTTCTTCCGCTCTGTATATACAACAGAAGAAAGAGCAGCTGATGTAGCCGGTGCCAGTGCTGTTAATATATCAGTTGATATACTGAATTGGATGAATGTAGAGATGGTCCAAGCTAAATTAAATAAAATAAATGTGCACAAGGCTCCGGGACCAGATGGGTTACACCCTAGAATTCTTAAAGAGCTTAGTTCAGTTATTTCTGTCCCCCTTTTCATAATATTCAGAGAATCTCTAGTGACTGGTATAGTGCCAAGGGACTGGCGCAGGGCAAATGTGGTGCCTATTTTCAAAAAGGGCTCTAGGTCTTCCCCGGGTAATTATAGACCAGTAAGCTTAACATCCATCGTGGGGAAAATGTTTGAGGGGCTATTGAGGGACTATATACAGGATTATGTGACAATAAATAGCATTATAAGTGACAGCCAGCACGGTTTTACTAAGGACAGAAGTTGTCAAACTAACCTAATCTGTTTTTATGAAGAGGTGAGCAGAAGTCTAGACAGAGGGGCCGCTGTGGATTTAGTGTTTTTGGACTTTGCAAAGGCATTTGACACTGTCCCCCATAGACGCCTAATGGGTAAATTAAGGACTATAGGTTTAGAAAATATAGTTTGTAATTGGATTGAGAATTGGCTCAAGGACCGTATCCAGAGGGTTGTGGTCAATGATTCCTTCTCTGAATGGTCCCCGGTTATAAGTGGTGTACCCCAGGGTTCAGTGCTGGGACCACTATTATTCAACTTATTTATTAATGATATAGAGGAAGGGATTAATAGCACTATTTCTATTTTTGCAGATGACACCAAGCTATGTAATATAGTTCAGACTATGGAAGATGTTCATGAATTACAGGCAGATTTAAACAAACTAAGTGTTTGGGCGTCCACTTGGCAAATGAAGTTTAATGTAGATAAATGTAAAGTTATGCATCTTGGTACCAACAACCTGCATGCATCATATGTCCTAGGGGGCGCTACACTGGCGGATTCACTTGTTGAGAAGGATCTGGGTGTACTTGTAAATCATAAACTCAATAACAGCATGCAGTGTCAATCAGCTGCTTCAAAGGCCAGCAGGATATTGTCGTGTATTAAAAGAGGCATGGACTCGCGGGACAGGGATGTAATAATGCCACTTTACAAAGCATTAGTGAGGCCTCATCTAGAATATGCAGTCCAGTTCTGGGCTCCAGTTCATAGAAAGGATGCCCTGGAGTTGGAAAAAATACAAAGAAGAGCAACGAAGCTAATAAGGGGCATGGAGAATTTAAGTTATGAGGAAAGATTGAAAGAATTAAACCTATTTAGCCTTGAAAAAAGACGACTAAGGGGGGACATGATTAACTTGTATAAATATATTAATGGCACATACAAAAAATATGGTGAAATCCTGTTCCTTGTAAAACCCCCTCAAAAAACAAGGGGGCACTCCCTCCGTCTGGAGAAAAAAAGGTTCAAGCTGCAGAGGCGACAAGGCTTCTTTACAGTGAGAACTGTGAATTTATGGAATAGCCTACCGCAGGAGCTGGTCACAGCAGGGACAGTAGATGGCTTTAAAAAAGGGTTAGATAATTTCCTAGAACAAAAAAATATTAGCTCCTATGTGTAGAAATTTTTCCTTCCCTTTTCCCTTCCCTTGGTTGAACTTGATGGACATGTGTCTTTTTTCAGCCGTACTAACTATGTAACTATGTATAATACTATGTAACTATGTAACTATGTATCATAATTCTGACAGTCTCCTTTGAATCCCTGACCGCAGCATTTAAGGTGTTAAATGGGTGGAGTCAAAGTGAACTTTTATTCCGCCCGTTGCAGTGAGGTGTCGGCTGTGTAACACAGCCATTGCCCGCTGTGTATGGAGCGAGTTCAGCCCGTGAGCTCGCTCCATACTTCCTCTAAACGCTTATCACGTACAGTTACTTGATAATGCGTTAAGGGGTTAAAGAGGATCTGTCACCAGATTATCAATTCCCTATCTCCTAACTAATCTAATAGGCACTATGATGCTGATAACTACAGTGTGATTCGTTTTAAAAGATGTTTATTATTTTAAAAGTTATGACCATTTTTCTAAATATGCTAATTTGGCTATAATAGCCAAATAGGAGGTGACCCTTTTCACTCTGGGCAGTGTAATCTTTTCTGTTTGACGCTGTCCAATCAGCATACAGCTTCTCCCCCTTCCCTGCCCAGCAACGCAGCGTGATCATATGGTATACAGCTTCCATTCCCGACTGTGTTTGCATCTTTCATATGACACCAGAACTGCTGTTCTAGGTGGTCCACAGCCCGAGATATGGCTGTTTGAAGTGATCCCCCTTCCCTGCAGCCTCAGTCTCTCACACTGTGTGAAGCAGCTTCATGCTGATAGGACAGCGTCAGAGGCTGTGTGGAGGCTCCGCCCCAGGAGAATCGCTGCTGTTACCTCCCACTTGTCTAGTATAGACTCATTTACATATTAAGAAAAAAGCTAATAACTTTTAAAATAATAAACGTTCTGGGACACAACTTTCACTAGTTTTATCAGTGTGACAGCGCCTATTAGATTAGCGAGGAGATGGGGCATTACTAAACTAGTGACAGATTCTCTTTAAAGAGGCTCTGTCACCAGATTTTGCAACCCCTATCTGCTATTGCAGCAGATAGGCGCTGCAATGTAGATTACAGTAACGTTTTTATTTTTAAAAAACGAGCATTTTTGGCCAAGTTATGACCATTTTTGTAGTTATGCAAATGAGGCTTGCAAAAGTCCAAGTGGGCGTGTTTAAAAGTAAAAGTCCAAGTGGGCGTGTATTATGTGCGTACATCGGGCCGTTTTTAATACTTTTACTAGCTGGGCGTTCTGATGAGAAGTATCATCCACTTCTCTTCAAAACGCCCAGCTTCTGACGTCACTCACAGGTCCTGCATCGTGTCGGCACCAGAGGCTACAGTTGATTCTGCAGCAGCATCAGCGTTTGCAGGTAAGATCGACTTACCTGCAAACGCTGATGCTGCTGCAGAATCAACTGTAGCCTCTGGTGCCGATGTGGCCGACACGATGCAGGACCTGTGAGTGACGTCACAGATCTGCACTGTCAGAAGCTGGGCGTTCTGAAGAGAAGTGGATGATACTTCTCTTCAGAGCGCCCAGCTAGTAAAAGTATTAAAAACGGCCCGATGTACGCACATAATACACGCCCACTTGGACTTTTACTTTTAAACACGCCCACTTGGACTTTTGCAAGCCTCATTTGCATAACTACAAAAATGGTCATAACTTGGCCAAAAATGCTCGTTTTTTTAAAAATAAAAACGTTACTGTAATCTACATTGCAGCGCCTATCTGCTGCAATAGCAGATAGGGGTTGCAAAATCTGGTGACAGAGCCTCTTTAAGCAGCAATTTTATGTTTCTCGTTATCGAAGATCAAGCCTAAAAAATGTACTATGTATTTACGGAAAATGATCCTGATTGCCAACGCCCGGAGAGTAGAAGTAACTCAACTTGGTATAAAAAACGTAGACTTGATTATTGCTCATGGCAGTGGTCCCCAACCTGTGACTCTCCAACTGTTGCAGAACTGGGACTCCCACTGATCACTAGAACGGGGTCTCAAGTCTGCCACACCTCCTCCACAAAACTGCAGTGTCGAGGGGCTGATGGAAATAGGGGAGCGCTGTGGTCAGCTGTCTCCATCAGTCCCATAGACTTTAAATGGATTCCCCAATATGTACCCCTTGTTATTACCCGAAGCAAAAATTCCCTGCAGAGACCTACCTGCACTATACAGGACTATGGTTCCTCCTATCTATCTATCTATCTATCTATCTATCTATCTATCTATCTATCTATCTATCTATCTATCTATCTATCTATCTATCTATCTATCTATCTATCTATCTATCTATCTATCTATCTATCTACCTATCTATCTACCTACCTACCTACCTACCTACCTATCTATCTATCTATCTATCTATCTATCTATCTATCTATCTATCTATATCTATCTATTGTGAAGGAAATAAGTATTTGATCCCTTGCTGATTTTGTAAGTTTGCCCACTGTCAAAGTCATGAACAGTCTAGAATTTTTAGGCTAGGTTAATTTTACCAGTGAAAATTATATATATTTATTTGCATTATGCACAGATAAATAAGTATTTGATCCCCTACCAACCATTAAGAGTTCAGCCTCCTCCAGACCAGTTACACGCTCCAAATCAACTTGGTGCCTGCATTATAGACAGCTCTTACATGGTCATTTGTATAAAAGACTCCTGTCCACAGACTCAATTAATCAGTCTGACTCTAACCTCTACAACATGGGCAAGACCAAAGAGCTTTCTAAGGATGTCAGGGACAAGATCATAGACCTGCACAAGGCTGGCATGGGCTACAAAACCATAAGTAAGACGCTGGGTGAGAAGGAGACAACTGTTGGTGCAATAGTAAGAAAATGGAAGACATACAAAATGACTGTCAATCGACATCGATCTGGGGCTCCATGCAAAATCTCACCTCGTGGGGTATCCTTGATCCTGAGGAAGGTGAGAGCTCAGCCGAAAACTACACGGGGGGAACTTGTTAATGATCTCAAGGCAGCTGGGACCACAGTCACTAAGAAAACCATTGGTAACACATTACGCCGTAATGGATTAAAATCCTGCAGTGCCCGCAAGGTCCCCCTGCTCAAGAAGGCACATGTACAGGCCCGTCTGAAGTTTGCAAATGAACATCTGGATGATTCTGAGAGTGATTGGGAGAAGGTGCTGTGGTCAGATGAGACTAAAATTGAGCTCTTTGGCATTAACTCAACTCGCCGTGTTTGGAGGAAGAGAAATGCTGCCTATGACCCAAAGAACACCGTCCCCACTGTCAAGCATGGAGGTGGAAACATTATGTTTTGTGGGTGTTTCTCTGCTAAGGGCACAGGACTACTTCACCGCATCAATGGGAGAATGGATGGAGCCATGTACCGTACTGACAACCTCCTTCCCTCCACCAGGACATTAAAAATGGCTCGTGGCTCGGTCTTCCAGCACGACAATGACCCGAAACATACAACCAAGGCAACAAAGGAGTGGCTCAAAAAGAAGCACATTAAGGTCATGGAGTGGCCTAGCCAGTCTCCAGACCTTAATCCCATCGAAAACTTATGGAGGGAGCTGAAGATCCAAGTTGCCGAGCGACAGCCTCGAAATCTTAATGATTTACAGGTGATCTGCAAAGAGGAGTGGGCCAAAATTCCATCTAACGTGTGCAAACCTCATCATCAACTACAAAAAACGTCTGACTGCTGCGCTTGCCAACAAGGGTTTTGCCACCAAGTATTAAGTCTTGTTTGCCAAAGGGATGCAAATAAATATATATAATTTTGACTATGTGATTTAATTTTTTTTAAAATATATAATCTACCTCTCACTTCATATTTTTCTATCTATCTATCTATCTATCGGTCATACCATTCATCTCCATTTTTCACTGTACATATGGTATAAGTGCCATAAATGATGCTATAACTAATGTAGGTATATCCCTAAATCTTCCATTAAAGCTGAAGATCAAAGAGCAGCAGGAATCAATGGACCTCAGAGCAGCACAAAATTACATTGCTCGGCAAGTGCTGCAACTGCATTCAATTTACCATTATTTGTTGCCTCCTTGAAATAGTTTAATGGTACTCCGGAGATTAATTATTAGTTGTAAGAGTTCTGGCACTTGTTAGACTAAAATATTCTAACTTAAATACTGCGCCACACGGGATGATGGGCTGCCTGAATGGTACAAATATGTACAATTGAATCATGAACCCCACAAGAAAGGCTGAAATAATGAAGCCTCGGCTAAGAAGGATGTATGATTTACCTGTATAGAGATGTAGCAGAGCTGACCTGAGTTTAGATAACTCATTAGGTTTACATAAAACTGTATGGAAAAATCCCTGCTAACATATCACGGTATCACTTCACTCAGCTCTGCTACATCTGTATATCTACTACCTGAATAATTCCTTTTACGAGTAGAAGATATTCATTTTATAGGGCAGAGTAGTCTCAAGAAATGTTGATTTCCTCACAGTTGCTCCTCCAAAGACATCAGCAGAATACATAAAGCAGAGGCGCCGTCGTACACCACATCATGTTATAACACCCACTCTGCCCTCTCATTCATGGATTACAGCTACTGTCAGATGATCATAAATTGACCTCTGCTGATATTGCCAGCGATCAGATGTAATCTGCGGGAAACCTGCCAGTAAGTGTTCAGTTTCCCTGCAGCGCCACCACAGGGGAAGTTAAGTATTGCATGGTCCCCATTCATATCAATGTGTTGTCTGGGTAATGCAGGACAGGGAGAAACACTTGTTATAATGCAGGATTAGAGATGAGCGAATTGATTCTACAAGAATGTAATACAATACAAATTTCCCAAAAGTTTCGGATTTTAGCGGATCCAAAGCTTTTCGCCTCGTCTTGAACTTATCACTAAAATCAGAAGCAGAAAAGAAGGATCACATGACCCCAGGCGGTGGGCCAGCTGGCAGCCTTCCCTCTAACACAGCCAATCATGAGGGGTATAGGTTTGAGTCACTGATGACAGTCATATGAGTCATAGCCACTATAAAACGCCCAACCAGGAAATACTGCTGCTTTGTGGGGATACAGAGAGGAGAGAGAGGATGTCAGACAGAGAGTGAGAAATAGTAAAACACTGAATACAGACAGATAGTGGATTAGTGTCAGTGAGTGTGTTTCATAATGAGCAGAACAGAATAGATAATTCGATTTACAATAATTTAATAGAGAGATAGAAGTCAGTCGGTGTGTTAGTTAGGCAGGCTCAGACAGCCATTGCTGTGAGTGAGTGCTACTGCAGCTATACTATTAATTTCTTATAGTAATTTGTGAATCACCAATCTTCATTACATCATTCTTAAACATTGTATAACTGGTGCTGATAGCGTGCCACCAAAAACTCTCGTTATACAGTTATACAGCGCCATTCTACTTCAGTCTGTGTCCAAGTGAATTTTTTATTTTTTTAAATAAATAGATTTAAATTTAAATCCTAATGCTGATAGCGTGCTGCTGCCTGCTGACACGCACGTCCCGGACAGGACGTGACTCTTCGTTTTGTATAGTTGCTAATAATAGTGCCACCAAAAATGTACGTATCATTCTGCGTCAAGCATTTACACAGCGCCGTTCTACATCCCTCTGTGTCCAAGTGTTTTTTTTTGGTTTTTTTTCAAAATAAATAGAGTAAAAAAAACATTGCTTCTTCACTTTCCAGACCGATCAGGCACACGGTCACTGCCACATGTAGTTGTGGTGGTGAAATTGCTGGATAATATATATGTTCTGTAAAATAACACCAAACCTGTTGCTACTTCCCAAAAATGGGTAATTTTCTGGACCACTTGTTAAAAAGCCTTTGCTTCTTCTGATACCACCTTGTGTGTATAAACATCAGCAGGCATCTGCCCCCAAAAAGGGATCATTTTATTTACCGTTTTCTTAGTTTTGAAAAGCAAAACAATACTGGGATATTCGCTAAATTTCTAATCCGTATCCTGAACAGAGGACCCCACCATATTAACTTAGAATTCCCTATTAGGGTATATGAAAATGGGCCATTTAACAGAATAGCTCAAGCTTCTGCAATGAGCAATACGGGGGTTTTGATGTATTTTTGTGAATTTCTAAATTTACAATTCCTTAAAGGGAACCTGTCACCAGCATTTCACCTATTAAACCGACTATACCTGGTGGTAGTGGGTGAAAAATAATTTCTATATAACCTATAATTGTCTTCTTAGTCGGCTCCGTAGCTTTCGTATTCAGTTTAGTGTTCCCACACCGTATGCTAATGAGCAGAAAAGAGTCAGATCTTCATTTGAAAAGAGTCATATCTTCATTCCTCAAGTCTTTCCAAGGTTACTTCGCCTCCTTACTTTTGATTGACAGCTCCTCGCCTTCCCCCAGCACACAAAATCCTGCGCTTGTGCATTGATGTCCTCTTTTGGTGTGTGCGCACAAAGGGACGCCGGATTATTACGATAAAAGGCGCAAAACGTTTGCAGACCTATATTTACAGTCGGAAGAGGAGTTTAGGAGCGGGGATAACGGCAATGAACTTTTTATAGCAGCGGCCAGCTAGGGAGAAGTAAAGTTCAATAGGTGAAATGCTGGTGACAGGTTCCCTTTAATATGTGTTTTAATTTGGTTTCAAATAGGTAACATTTGTGGCCAGACCGTTCGTAATAGGAAAATTTGTTGTAAAAACGTATGTGGAGGGGCAATAAACCGATCTCATTTACTCCTGCCTCTTGAAGCTACATGCCTGTAATTCGTTATGATTTTCTTGAGATGAGCAGTGACGTCATCAGACCTCCCTGCCCCCTCTTGATGTGACATCACCATCCCCCAGATAGCTCCGCCCCCTGACTCTGCTCTATTTCTGCTGTATACTCTCTTCACTTTGTGTCTTATCTGAGGTGGTACAGTCATACTAACAATAATATAAATCATTTTTGTTTTTTCAGTTGACGATCCTAGTCTACAACCTGCTCAGTACTCTCTGTACACTGACCCTATAATCATAAATGGTACAATTCACATTAACATTTTTCTGCACAGATGGACACACGCAGAGTCAGATACCGTAAAAATAAAACAGCAGCAAAGTTCCCCTTAGAAGTCAATGAAGGCCCAAAATGATCACACTGAAAAAACATCCAATTTGGAACCGTATGGGCAAGTTAACATGTAGCGTAAATACTGCCAATTTTCCGCATCAGATCTGAAAATCCGCAGCATAATACAGTAGCGGTAAAGTGTATGAGATTGTAACAAATCTCATCCACACGCTGCGGAAAAACGCTCAGAAATTGACCTGTAGTGCGTTTTTTTAAAATCCACAGCATGTCAATTGTATTTGCGTAATCGCTGCTTTTGTTGTCGCGGGTTTTCCCCACTGAATTCAATGGGAGGTAGAACTTACAACAAATAGCAGATGTTGCGTTTTTTGCAGCGGAAAAGCAGCAATTCCGCCGCTAAAAAAATGCAACTCGGAAAAAAAAGAAATTATACTTACCCAGAATTCTGTGTTTCTTCGTCCAGGCCGGCCTCCTGGGATGATGTTTTAACCCATGTGACCGCTACATCCAATCACAGGCTGCAGCGGTCACTTGGGATGAAATGTCATCCCAGGAGGCCAGGCCGAAAAGCGCCACAATTTGGGGCAGTTTTTCGTCTGGAATTCCCTGCGGCGCACAGGGCGGATACGCTGTGTGCTTTTACTCAGCATATCCGCCCTGTGTGAACACAGCCTATTTCATGGAGGCAGACCATGCGATTAATATATCCTACAGTAAGAGGCGACCTGGAACTCAATGGATTCTCCCACTTGCCGACACACAGTCAAAGCGTTTTCCTCCAGTTGCCTCTAGGGGGAGCTCACTGCGGCTTAGATTTTTACAGTCTTCATTATAGCTGTATAAATGTATACGCAGTGAGCTCCCCCTAGTGGTGGCTGAAGGCAGTCAGATTATTATCATTTAAGGAAAGGGACTCCAATCCTATAAAAACATGTTACAAAATCACAATGGCCTGAAACTTAAATAAAATAGTACCTTTGTTGGAGTTCCCGGTGGTAGGTGAGGCCTATTTTACATTTTGCTACGGGGAGCCATGATTTCTGTGTACTATTGATGTCGGCGTTTACTCGATCTTAAAAACGAAAATTGTCGAGCTGTGGTGTCTTGTTCCACCCCGACCAGTCTCTTCTAGCGCACGTGGCAGCTTCTCAGTAGTGCGGCTCTATCAGACGGTATAAACGTTCCTGGTAATATCTTCTATTTGATGTTCTCGGTGAGATGCTGTAGGTGTCAGCGCTCACCTTTCTACTGAGTTTTCTTATGATTGGCAACACGTGGCATTTAGCCAGCCCAGCTTCATGACATGTGAGTGCTGAAAATAGATAATTAGTGCCCCGTTGCTGCTTGTCCTGCTGATTTTCCTGTTCTGGCATTCTCAGTCCATCATTAATTATGTTTAATGTCTTCTCCCGCTGTTATCAGTGTCAGCGATCTCCCACATATTGACATACACTGGCGCAGCCTTTGATTGGGACGGTTATTACTAGAGACCGGTGAGATGTTCCATGCAAAGGACTGTGCACCACATTACTGAATTACATATGACAAACTCTTATACCTTGTATACTGTGCAAGCGCAATATTCCAAGCACGACAACCGCGACTCAGAAAAGCGGCGTTATTCATATTAAATATTGTATTTTTTTTTTTTGCAACATTGTAATATTTTTGATTGTTCGTTATAATGCCACAAATACAGACCCGGTATAGCGATAGACAGCGTGCCTATGACTCTGTGCCCCGCTGCACCACTCCGTAATACGACATGCAAGTGCCTTCATGTAAAATCGGAGGTATGAGCCCATAGTACAGCCACGTGCATGAACTTTGAATATACTATACGAAAAGCTGAGTAACTTTGTAAATACTTAACTTGTACTGATTTTGAGTTGTGTTATAATTTCTTCTCCATTCACATCTAAAGCTAAATTATGAATTCTACTGATTTCCTGTTACCGAACAGCGGGGTGGGGGCTCAGATGATGGTTACACAGTTAGGCCTCATGCACGCGAATGTGTATATGCGTCCGCATTTCATCCTCAAAAATGCGGATGAATTGCGGACCCATTCATTTCTATGGGCCCATGCACACGACCATTGTTTACATGTACCGTGTGGGGGCCACCATTGCGGACCGCAATAACTCAGGAAGTGTTATTTTACGCATCCGCAATTGCGGTCCAGCCCCATTGAAGTAAATGCACATTTTGTGTGTGCACGGTCCGTGATTGCGGACAGCCCGCAGATGACACTCCGAGGCCGTCTCTGTTGTAATCACGGCTGTGCACACGGCTACGGCCGTCTGCATGAGGCCTTAGAACTAGGCTATTTGGTCATATAAATGTTAGATTTCTACTGGCAACCACCAGACTATTAGCTTTGCAGTAACAACCAGCAGAATTTACCCTCACTTTGGATGTGACTAGAGAAGAAATCATGATATGATTCAAAATAAGAAGTATTTGCAAAGCTCCAGTATGTATGAAGTCATTAATATGTTGTTTAGGGACCACCACTAATATGTTCGACTGATATGTCGCTATGATCACTTCAAAGATATTGTAAATCCTCATTTCTGAAGTAAGATAGTCGTTGTTGCAGTTTTTCCAGTTATTGGTGCCGCTCCTTTACCGGAGCTACCGGACCTTCAAAGAGATTGTTCACTTTTGTCATAAAAAGCTTGATCATAGTATAATAAATAATTCTGCATTTTAAAATACACTTTATATTTCAATTTATAACCATTTTAAAAATCTTTTCTTGCAAGGCTTCGTTCACATCTGCGTCGGGGCTCCGTTCTTGGGTTCCGTTGGAGCTTTCCGTCATGGGAATCCATGAACGGAATCCAAACTAAAACAAACGGAAACCGTAGGTTTCCATCTGCATCAACATTAATTTCAATGGTGATGGATTGTGAGCAAATGGTTTCCATTACACAACAGTGACAAACGGAAACCATTTGCACCCGTGGTTTCAGTTTGGATTCCGTTCATGGGTTCCCATGACGGAAAGCTCAGACGGAACCCATGAACGGCGCCCCGACGCAGATATGAACGAAGCCTTAGGGTATGTTCACTCGCTAAACTTAAAACGGCTGTAAAATACGGAGCTGTTTTCAAGGGAAAGCAGCCTCTGTTTCTCAGCTGTTTTTAAAGCATGAAGCGTTTTTTGATGCGCTTTTTACGGACTTCTCAAGAAGTAACAAACGACCGAGAAAAAAAAACGTCCCGTTGGAACGAAATGTCGTTTTTCCCATTGAAATAAGTGGGCAGATGTTTGGAGGCGTTCAGCTTTTGTTTTTTCAGCCGTTCTCCGAGGCGTTTACGCCCCCCGCGAAACGGCTGAAAAGAAGTCGTGTGAACATACCCTAAATGGCAACATTTTTGTTAATAGTGGCTGAAAACTTGTCCTGATCATGTCTGGCTCACACAGGTCAACGGCATGTCGAAATCTCTTGTAACGAACCCAGCAGCTCAGTGACCAGGACAAGTTCTATCAGCCACTGTATGTTAACTGTTGAATATTTTCACTCGCTGACGGCAAGCAGAGATCTTTAACACCATGGTGAATTAATATACAAAGTATTTTAGAAAGTTGCAGATTTTGTTCATTATACAAGGATTTAACTTTATATAAACCTGGACAACTCTTTTAATGAGGATCTGTCAGCTCTCTGGACATGTTTGTTTTAATAAATTCTTGCATTCTGCATAAAATAACAATGCTGGAACATCTTTGTTTAGATCTTACCATTGTGCCGTTCCTCTATTATTCCCCCTGGAAATGTATGAATAAATTCATAACTGGGTGTTCCCATTCCTCTTGTACATGGGGCATGTCCCTACACACTCTGATACTGTCCAATCAGTGCTTACAGTAAAAGACCACACCATGGTGACAAGAAGAATTGTATCACCCAGTTTTCCATTTATTCATACATTTCCAGGAGAAATAACGGAGGAACATCAGAGTGCTAAAAAAAAAGATGTTCCAAACGTGTTACTTTATGGGGAGTATTTAATAACACTGATATGTCAGTAGTGGTGACTTGGTCCCCTTTAAGGCCAGGATACAGAGACTGGCTTAGGACAAGGCTAGCATAACCGGGGGAGCGGCAGAAGATTTGGAAGGTAGTATAGGTTTTGTTGTTTTTAAACTGATTTTTTTGTTTTACATTCGTTCGCATCTACGGATGCTGCTGCAGATCTGCCTCGGAAAAATCTGCAATAATTGGGTTTTGTTGTGGCTTTTGAGTTGCCTATTGAACTCAACGGGGAAAAATTTGCGCCAAATTTGCACCCAATATGCATCAGAAACTGACATGCTGCGGACTGACAAGTCCTCAAAATTTTTTGCAGCATATGGATTCAATTTGTTGTAATCTCATCCACTTTGCTTTTACTATAATCCGCTGCAGATTTTCCGGATGAAAAATCTTCAGCAAATCCACTACGTGTGAACGTAGCCTTAAACTAAAAATGGGTCTAAAGGCAAAACAAAGAGAACACAATCTATGCTGGTGGATACCTACTATTCATTATAACAATTGCTCGCGCTCTCGTCTCCTGCAGGTTTCTTTCATCTAGTGGAGCGGCACACTGCACACATTATAAGTGGATTATGCTCCCGTCCTTATGTTTTCCTTTATCCTCCGTGTTCGCTCCCCACTGCGTGTGTTGTTGGAAATGGCTCTTTTTCCGAATGAAATTGGTTCATCATCTGTCATGTATTGGAACGGTTAAGATCTTGCCTCTAGGATTGCATCGTGAGGTTAGCTTCACCTTATTATGCGATTACGAAATTAAACATCAGATCTATCTGAAATATATTGAGTTTAAATATAGTACACAAGACCTTAAACCTCAATTTAAATTGAACAGTGGGAAAACACAGCCGAGGGAGACAGATTATTTGCTACATAGTATGCATAAGTGATGAAATCTTGGCTCAAATCCAGATTCGTCTTGGCAGGTCATTGTGAATGTTGTTTTATAAGAGCTCGGCGCACAAATTACATCGCGAAGGAGGACGTTCTCTACGAGAAAATGTGGTCCATATGAATAATTACAGCAGACAAAAAATGGCGACAGCACCCTGCGAACACTAATGCCACCTAAACCACTAAATATAAATAAATATGCACTAAAGCTAAATCTACTTACAAATAGGGAGGTTCTTAGTGCACATTTTGATCAAAAAGTGTTAGCCCACCTGCCACGACAAGGCGACCTCTGTAAGGTGGGAACCTACGCTGCACATACACCCAGAACTGGGACTAAGCCTACATATATACCTGGGGATGGTAGGATCCAGCATTGAACTGATTAAAATCACCCAGGGCAGAATGGGAGGAGTGCAAGAACAACAAGTGGAGGCAGTCACTAACCCCACATATATGGATCACATAAACACAACAAAAAAAAAGGTGTTCTTGCACCTGCATACATTTTGTATCATTTAGTTGGAATGTGCTGTTCAACTTTTTGTTGTGTTTATGTGATCCATATATGTGGGGTTAGTGACTGCCTCCACTTGTTGTTCTTGCACTCCTCCCATTCTGCCCTGGGTGATTTTAATCAGTTCAATGCTGGATCCTACCATCCCCAGGTATATATGTAGGCTTAGTCCCAGTTCTGGGTGTATGTGCAGCGTAGGTTCCCACCTTACAGAGGTCGCCTTGTCGTGGCAGGTGGGCTAACACTTTTTGATCAAAATGTGCACTAAGAACCTCCCTATTTGTAAGTAGATTTAGCTTTAGTGCATATTTATTTATATTTAGTGGTTTAGGTGGCATTAGTGTTCGCAGGGTGCTGTCGCCATTTTTTGTCTGCTGTATTTCTGCAGTCACAGGTGTTCTTGCACCTGCATACATTTTGTATCATTTAGTTGGAATGTGCTGTTCAACTTTTTGTTGTGTTTATGTGATCCATATGAATAATTAGGCGCTTCTTATCTCCGGGCCACGTGGTTTATATCCTTATCCCCCAATATACCTATTTCAATATGGCCTCATTTCCCTATCCCTGTACATTTCTAAACATCGTGTACCCTATACAAGATATCGGTCCCGAAGACGGGTCAATACCAGGAAAAAGCACTCGGAAGGTACTGATTCTTCTTGTGGAGTTTCAGCTTTGGCAGAGGTGCACAGCCTTTTCTGGTCCGAGGGCAACTTCGTACTAGTCCCAAGTGCCACAATAAAACTTAAAGGGGTATTCCCATAGAGTATATGACATGAATTTATAATAGGTGGGGGTTCCACTTTTGGGACTTTGGACCTATCGGGTGAAAATGGAAACGGTTAGCTTTTTGAGAACTCACTTAATGCATGTATATGCCATGTGTATCCCTTTAAAGAATCACTCTGTGTAAAACTGATGCACTCTGTTATACCTGGTACAGGCGCTGAGGGGGCGGTGCATGACACAGGGATTCCAAGAACACCAAAGAGAGAATACCAGTAGTGCCACTAGAGGGCGCTTGCATGTATCTTCCAAGTCCTACATGGATATCTATGATCAGTGCAGGAAAGACCAATTGAATCTAATGATGGCGCTCTGAACTCGGCATCAGTAGGATGTTTGGATAGCCGTGACTTTCTGAACTATCTGGGCAGAGACCATCATGGCCTGTGCCCTGACGGCTGGGAAGAGCAGATAATGGCATTGTGGGCCACAGGTTGTGTTCCTCTGCTTTAAAGAGGCTCTGTCACCACATTATAAGTGGCCTATATTGTACATGATGTGATCGGCGCTGTAATGTAGATTACAGCAGTGTTTTTTATTTAGAAAAATTATCATTTTTAACGGAGTTATGACCTATTTTAGCTTTATGCTAATGAGTTTCTTAATGGACAACTGGGCGTGTTTTACTTTTTGACCAAGTGGGCGTTGTGGAGAGAAGTGTATGACACTGACCAATCAGTGACCAATCAGCGTCATACACTTCTCTCCATTCATTTACACAGCACATAGTGTTCTAGCTAGATCACTATGTGCAGCCACATACACACACATTAACGTTACTCAAGTGTCCAGAGAGTGAATAGAGATCACTACCAGCCAGGACGGGATGTCTATTCACAATCCTGACACTTCGGTAACGTTTGTGTGAAATTACAGCACAGCAAGCGTAATCTCGCGAGATTACGCTGTAAACCGTAATTTAAAATGAGATTACGCTTGCTGTGCTGTAATCTCGCACAAACTGTAAAGGATCTGCCAGACACAGCTTCTGTGTCGACGCCCGTGGGTAATCAGTCTGCACCTGCTCCTATGTCTGTGAGACTGACTCCATCTTCCACCACTCGGGATGGCAGGCTTAGGAGTGGGAGAGCCTATCACAGCCTGGCTAGATGGAGCTAGCTCCCGCCCACTGTCTATTTATACCTGCCTTTCTTGTTCCTCCTTTGCCTGTGATTCTGCTCAGCTTGTTTCCTGGCTCTGCTGCTGCTGCTTGAACTACTGATCCTCTGCTTGTTATTGACCTTGGCTTACTGACCACTGTCCTGCTCAGCGTTTTGTACCTCGTGAACTCCTGGTTTGACTCGGCTTGTTCACTACTCTCGTTGCTCACGGTGTCTCCGTGGGCAGCTGCCCCGTTTCCCTAGCTTCTGTGTACCCTTGTCTGTTTGTCTGTCGTGCACTTACTGAGCGTAGGGACCGTCGCCCAGTTGTACCCCGTCGCCTAGGACGGGTCGTTACAAGTAGGCAGGGACTGAGTGGCGGGTAGATTAGGGCTCACCTGTCTGTCTCCCTACCCCGTCATTACACAAACGTTACCGAAGTGTCAGGATTCTGAATAGACATCAGGTCCTTGCTGGAGGTGATGTCTATTCATTGTCAGGACACTTCAGTAACATTAATGTGTGTGTATGTAACTGCACAGAGTGATCTAGCTAGAGCACTATGTGCTGTGTAAATGAATGGAGAGAAGTCTGACGCTGATTGGTCAGCGTCATGCATTTCTCTCCACAACGCCCACCTGGCCAAAAAGTAAAACACGCCCAGTTGTCCATTAAGAAAGTCATTAGCATAAAGCTAAAATAGGTCATAACTCCGTCAAAAATTATAATTTTTCTAAATACAAAACACTGCTGTAATCTACATTACAGCACCGATCACATTATGTAAGAGATAGGGCACTTATAATGAGATGACAGAGCCTCTTTAAGGCAATGCTTTCTTGGAAATAGTATGCAAAATTGCTCTTCTCCAGAAGGAAGACCACTCTCTCTAGTGCAACCTCTAGGTGGCTATTCATGTTTCATACTTAGACTTTAGGGCAATGCCCCCTTGTTATATCAGATGGATCTCCTCAAAGAGAATTGGTATTTTCCAAGAGCCACAACTCGTAGCGCCTCACGCAGCCAACCAGAACCCTATGACTGATCTGGTCTCTGAAAACGCGAGTCATGTTTAAAGGCAGAGGTGATGTTGATGGCCCCCATTGTAAAATCTGTAACAGGGCCCCCCACATACCATGTACCAGGCACCTACGTTTAGGGCTTTAGGTTTTAGCACAAGGGCCTGTTTCATGGTTTAGATATTGACTGATAGGTGGCACTAGAGAGACCGTTTTCTTCCTTTTTGAGGAGACTTATTTTGAATAGAAGCAGATATTTTACTCCCCATGAAATCCCCTTTCCCGCACCAAGTACTTTATGTACTATTGATATTGTATGTAATGTTACATAATTCAGGGAGCATCAGCGTTCAGATAATAAAAGAACATAAAGGAGTTTTCATGTACATGGCCTATTAGATTCATAATATAGTACCCTGATTTCATACAGAAGTAAATGGAGGCGTTTTATTTCTCACAAGTACATGTGGTATTCTCCATCAGACGTCACATTGCGGAAGCATTGCTTCCAGGAGAGTACAGTTCCGTAAAGAGGCGCCATACAACGGCACAAAGAGTACCTAGTGGTCCGTAACCGGCTACTTCAATGTTCACTCGGTCTTACCATGTGCATGAGGCTTTACTTTTTTATTTAAATGGGTTGAGCCAAGATGAACATATATCTCCTATCCACAGGATAGGCTATAAGTATGTGATCACTGGGGGCCCCACACAATCACAAAAATGGAGGTCCTGAGCCCCCCGTTCTTCCACACTCCACCCCAATCAGTAAGGAGAACTTTGAAATGACTGCCGGACGATCATTCGAAGTGTCACTCCTTTTGAATTCTATAAGTCTCCCTGAGATTGATTCTTAAAAGTAGGCATGTATTCTATAGATTTGTCCAATAAATGTATATCTTATCTTTTATGTTCCTTTAAACAGAAATCAATTTCAACCACAACATTATCTATAGATTTTTGGAGGCGATCACTCGATTTATATAATAGTGATGAAATAAAACGCGTTTCCAGACACTTAGTGATGATCTCCAGATGTTCTATGTGGTCTAGATGCCACCGTCTAGACTACAGCACTCAGCTGTTTCCTTCATCCCCACAGACATTAAATATTGCAGCGTGCCACATGCTTGATTACCGATCCATTCAGGCTCCTCCTCACTGTCTGGTGGGCAGTATGGAGGAACTGGGAGTTCGGAAACCCAGTGGGGCCCCAGTAATCAGATATTAATCACCTATCCTGTGACTAGGTGATAAATGTTGATCTTGGCACAAGCCCTTTAGGTAAGTCGTTGACTTGTAGCTGGGACCCCCCTCATCCCCAGAATGGAGTATCCAGGCTCCTTGGTGAGAACCTCAGGCCCATTCAGTGCCGGTTGAACAGTTCTGTATCTTGGAGTTTTTGACGCAGCGCTTCATGTGCTGATTCCAAATCCCCTGCGTGGCCTAAGCTAAAGACCGTAATTCATGTTAAGAAGCTGGTCAATGCTAACCATATGTTGGTCTCATCTGAGGTTTGGTCCTCGATGTCCTTCAGGGCAAAAATATTCAATCCAAATTCTGAAACATGTATATTTCTAATCCCCCCCCCCCCCTGCATTTTACATATTTCATGATTATCAGCCACGGATTTGCACACTGTAGACTCGCGCTACATTAACTCAAAATGATATATTCCCTATAGATACATGGAGGACAAACCAGTAAATAATAAAGTGCTGAATAATTTATTCTACAGAGCACACGTGTTTTTTTATGCATGGTGTGTAGTATATTCCCTTACAGGGACCATAAACTATTCCCCTGGCCTGGGGAGGAGGAGGCTGCAGACAAGCTCTAGTAACTGCACAATTTCTTCTAAATGGCCAATCCATCCTCTTGTCAACATTATGGGATGTATTAGCTGAGAATGGCCTTGATATGCACAGCTCACATCTAAAGCACATTACATATCCATGTCACATTACAAGTACTGTATGTAGAAGTGACCTTAATCATTTAAAAAGCATTGTCGTCCAACACATAAAAAAATGTCCATATCCAATTACATTCCTTTAACCCGGCATCCGATAATCCAGTTTTGGTCATTTGACACTTTTCTGCAATGGGCTCCATGTGATACCACATTTTTCCTGCAGTGGTCACATTGTTAACAGCAGATCTCAGTTGTTGGATCCCCAGCGATCAGTTGTAATCTGCAGGGAAACCTGGCCATAAGTGTTTAATTTCCCTGCAGCGCCACCACAGGAGAAAATAAGCATTACAAAGTCCATTCATATGAACGGTTTGTCTGGGTAATACAGGACTCGTCATAGCCACTCTCCATGCTGGCCAAGGGATGAGGATCCTGAGCAGAGGACCCACCGCTATTACCTTAGAATTCCCTAATAGGGTGTATGAAAATGGGTTTTCTAAGCAGAATTTTAGTATTGATCTCTATGGCTGGCACCCTTTATGGGGCACTCTGCTAGTATTTTTAATGGAGAAATCTTGTCACTATGGGTGCTGGTACTTATGGGTGGGGTTTACTTTAAAACTCCTACTTTAATCCTTTTGCGCAACTGGACATAACTGCACGTCCCGGTAAGGGAGGTGAAAAATGGATGGGCTCACGCGTTGAGCCCGCTCCATATGCTGCGGGTGTCATCTGTGTATTACAGCTGACACCCTGGAATAATGGCCAGGAACAGCGATCGCTCTGTTTCTGGCCGTTTAATCACTTAGAAACCACGGTCAATAGCGACCGCGGCATCTAAGTTGCTAGATCGTTGATTGGTTGTCGTGGCAGCTATTTTTTTATTTGTAAAAGTACTAAAATATATAAATTTGGTATCGCCGTAATCGTATTGAGCTGCAGAATAAAGTAAAGTTGTCGTTTTTTACCGCATGGTGAAAGCTGTAAAAACGAAACCCAAAAAACAATGGAGGAATCGCCGGTTTTTCCAATGACATCCTACAATTTTGTTTTCATTTTCCCGGTACATTATAGGGTTACTTTAAATATAAACTACGACTCCTCCCGCAAAAAATAAGCCCCCACACCACTCCGTTGATGGAAAAATGAAAAAATTATGGCTCTTGCAGGGAGTGAAATACGAAAAAGCAAAAAATGGCTTCGTCCAGAAGGGGTTAACGTCTCCCTGAGATTGAGTCTTAAAAGTAGGCATGTATTCTATAGATTTCTCCTATAAATGTATGTCTTTTCTTTTATGTTCCTTTAAACAGAAATCAATTTCAACCACAACATTATCTATAGATTTTTGGAGGCGATCACTTGATTTATATAATTGTGATGAACTAAAACGCGTTTCCGGACACTTAGTGATGATCTCCACATGTTCTATGTGGTCTAGACGCCACCGTTTATATCTATTATAAGTGGAACATTTAGTAATAGGAAAATCGCCTGGAAATTGTTTACACTGCAATGCTCTGAACTTAGGAGAGCAAATCGAGAGGAATGGTTAAATGCTGCATCGGGGGAAGAGGATGAGAACATGGCTATGGCATTAGAATTTTTTTTAAAAGAGTTTTTGATGGTCCCTCAATAACCAATGAAGCCCGGCAGAGGAACCAGGTTAGCCTAGTCTTCCAGGGAGTGCTCTTGACTCGGAGATAAGGATGAGGAGACGCTTTTTCTGAGCATTTTACACTATAAGTCCTAACCCACATCTGTATTATGGCTCTGTATAACTCCGAGTTGCATACAGCACCCCTAGAAGTGAATAGGTTTAAACTGTTCTGCCGTATATATTGTGGCATGCTCTATCAGATGCTGTATTCATAGCTGCCAACAGTACTGATTTTGTGGGATTATCCAGCAAAGTTTACAAGAAAAGGGTCAGAATTTATGCTAAAAGTTCCCGGCTAAACCGTTATGGGGTTTTAAAATGTCTTACGATTTCATTATGAAATATAAGTATGCATATTATGAAAGAAGCTAGAAGCTCTAGTGGAGACAAGGGATATGCCCTGGGTCCTTCACCCCCTTAGGGACCTACTGGGCCTCTACCGGGTGGTAAGCGTTTGGCGGTGGTCTTGGGGTAACAAAAGCAATATGTAATTTTGTACGTACAATTTTCTATTTTGTCTAATAAAAAAAAAAATATTCTGGGCATCACAATGGGGTAGCGGCAAGCACGGTTCTGGGGTTAGCAGGAACAGGTGTTTGTGTTCCTTGATAGGGTGGAGGTGAATGTGCTGCAAAGCCAGTTACTATTTTTCTTTGTTCAACAGCAACCCCTAGCATACCCTTACCATTATCCAGGATTATCTTATCCTTTATCTTACCATGTTGGGAATTGTAGTTTCAGGTAGTCCAAACTGGGAGTGCACACTTCTAAAGCCCCCACCATTCAGGAAAACGGGGGTCCTCTGTTGGCAGTTTGATGATCCTATCCAGAAGAAAAGAGGTGGAGAGGTGGTAGGGCTGGGCAATTAATCGAAAAATAATCGAAATTCAGAGCAATTAATCAACGTCATCTTGCGAATTTCAGTTTTATCAATTATTTTCTCCATGTCTAAACTGTATCTACATCTTCAGGAGGCAGATACAGTTGAAATCAACGGTAGGACAGGGGAACGTAAGGTCCTTGCTCTACCATTCACTATGTATCGCTGGACGCGAGGCAGTGACATCATTGCGCCGAGCTGCACAGACCAGAGAACCAGAGGGATCTCCTCCACTCTTCATTGGAACAGGGTTAGGTGATTATGTATATTATTATTTTGATCAGGCACTATTGGGGGCAGCTATGGGGGACTTTATACTGTGTAAGGACAGCTATAGGGGCATTATTCTATGTTGACACAGCTATGGGGGCATTATACTGTGGGGAGGGAAGTTATAGGGGGCATTATACTGTGTGCAGTGCAGTTATAGGGGGGCATTATACCCTGCGGGCCGCTATGGGGGGCATTATACCCTGCGGGCAGCTATGGGGCATTATACTTTGTGGAGGGCAACTATATAGCGGCATTATACTGTGTGGAGACAGCAATAGGGGCTTTATACTATGTAGAGGCAGCTATGGGGGCTTTATACTGTGTGGAGACAGCTATAGGGGCATTATACTATGTAGAGGCAGTTATGGGGGAATTATACTGTGTGGTGGCAGCTATGGGAAACCTTATACTCTGTGGGGCGGCTATGGTGGCATTATACTGTGTGGAGACAGCTATAGGGGCATTATAATACGTAGAGGCAGTTATGGGGGCATTATACTTTGTGGGGAGCACTATGGGGGCTATATACTGTGTGGTGGCAGTGTCGGGGTATATTATATACAGTAGTATACAGCAGGCTCGGGATAAATATAAATTCAATAGCATAGCATGCAAATAGGGTGTGTGGCCTAAATAATCCTTCAATAATCGTAATCGAGGTTACATGTTCAATTAAACGTGATTTTGATTAAGGTCATAATAGTCCATCTCTAAAAGGTGGCCATGCATGTGTGTGGCGCTCTCACATGCCAGTCACTGTCTCCATAACTTCCACAGATAGGACCACACACACATCTGGATGTAGCCATCTTTATCTGGACTCTAATAACTTGCTGCAGCGTGACATCACACAACAAAAGCCATTGACAAGTCATTGAAAAAGTCAAGATAAAGGATTTTGCAACTGTTTATTTAATGCATTAAAAGTCAAGATAAAGACGACTACATCTCTATGCCACTTCTCCTATATGTGGTTGGGATTGGGTCCAAAGGCGGGATGGGGGGCTCCAACTATATTTGTTGCCCAGGAACCTCCACCGACTTTAATCCAGACCTGAGCAGGGAATATGTCCATGATACGGTCCATATGATGGCACCAGATAGCGGCACACAGACCAAATGCCGCCATACAGTCTCCGTGGCTTATGAACCTGCCGCGTGAATGAGTCCTCAGGGGGGTGTAGGGTCAGGACGTGCTTCCTTCAGTCTTGAGATCTGTAGACTGCAGGGCATAAGGACTGGTTTTTTTAATGTTGTGTTTACGCTGCTGCAAAATGAGATATCTCTAATCCGTTTATTTCTTTCTTTAAGGAGATGTTTGATCAATCTCTCCGCCTTGGGCAACGAGCTTCAACTGTAAAACACGATACTAGGAAAACATTTTTTGAAATATGCCATGTAGATGAGCAGGAATTGATCTTTAACTGAGGCGTAGAATATATTATATGTCGACTGCAGATGTGGATCCTTTATCTGTGGGGAGACCTGGTGTTGCTTGATTTTCATAGTTGGCAGCATATTCATTGATGTTAAGCCAATCTAGCTGAGCAAAAACCAGTATACATGACGGCAAACCTGCCGGAGCTTCGTCTCTCCAGCTACTCACGGCTCCTTAAATAACTTTATCTTGTATTTATTAGGAAGCAAAACAAATGTAAAATTGCTTCAATCCGGCGTCTGAAGTCGAGAACAGTGGTCTCTAACCTGACGTTTACCAGCTGTCGGAAACGACAACTCCCAGTCCCAGCATGCCTAGCAATAAGAGACTAAAGGTACTTTTACACCGGTCAATTTTGGCCGGTGCAACGCGCGCCGATCAACGAGACAGCTTGTTGATCGGCGCTCGTTTGCTTCTTTCACAAGGAGCTATGGATGGGGACGAGCGCTCGTTACTCTGATCGCTCGTCTTCCTATTTACAAAGGGAGATGTGCTGTCGACAACGATAATAATTGAGCATTTAAAACTATACGATCAGCTGATGAACGAGGACAATTATCGGAAACGAGCGTTCTGTAAACGCTCGGCTGCCCAATTGATTGGTAACAATTGATGTCTTCCCTTCTACATCTGGCCCAGACCCTTATCAAGGCTTTTTCCAGCCAAAACTCACCTGCTGCTCCTCCCCACATTGCCCCTTGTATTGTGCCTGCCGTGCCACCTTGTACTGTGCCTGCTGAATCTCTTGTTCTGTGTCTTATTGGGCTGTTCCTCCTGTGCCCCTTGTATTGAGCCCCCTTGTACTGAACCCCTATGTATTGTGCGTGCTGTTACTGCAGTTCCCCCTTGTTTTGTGCCTACTGTATCTCTAAGTATTGTACCTGATTTGCCCCCTTGTACTGTGCCTAATGTGCCACCTGATATTTTGCCAGTTTTTTTGGGCAGGTCACAGGTCCTCTTTAAGGCCTAATCTATGCCGCACCCTTAGGGGGTTGGCCACTCTGTGTAAGTCTCTCCCCACTTTACTGCAGCTTCTAATCCGAAGGCCCATAGATGCCCATCCTTATGCAGGCTATGAAAGTATAACTGCTTCTAATCTGTTTTTGCATACCCCAAGATGTTTCTTTGATATGTTAATTTACTAAGTTTGTAACATTTTTCAAAGAAAACAGTTTGATTTCTTGGTCTCGGAAGTCCGTAAAGAGGAGTTCCCACTAAGCACATTTATCACCTATTCACAGGATAGGGAGATAAATGTATTATTTCTGGAGGCCCACCACTCGGACCCCCACGATCATTCAAACAGGTATTTTGACCCCTGTTCCTCCCACTGCAAGTGAGGAGGATTTTGTACGAAGCAGCGGTCGCGCATGTGCACTGCTGCCCCATTCAATGTCTATGGGGCCAACCGAGATACCAGAGTACAGCGCTCGGCTGTTTCTATCGCCCCCATAGAAATGAAATGGAGGGAGTGGCAGTACATATGCGTGACCGCTTACTCATACAAAATCCTCCTCAATGCGATCGTGCATTGAGGAGGATTGGGAATCAGGACCCTGTGGGGCCCCCACTGTTACATAGTCACATAGGTTGAAAAAAGACATTGGTCCATCAGTTTCAACCTTTCTCAATAAATTACCCGTCATTCATTGCTTGATTAATTCTAACCCTCAATACCATTCGTCAGTAAATATCACCTCTAAGATGTCTTTTTTCCAAGCTGAACAACCCCAATTTTTCTAGCCTTTCATTGTAAGCAACACCTCCCATCCCATTTAATAATCTCGTTGCTCGCCTTTGAACCCTCTCCAGTTCTCCTATGTCCTTTTTTACAATGTGGAGGCCAAGACTGAATTCCATATTCTAGATGTGACCTTACAAGGGATTTATAGAGTGGTAATATTACATTTGAATCACAATTGTTTTTATCGCTCTCTTTATACACCCTAAAATCCAATTTGCTTTTGCAGCTGCTGCCTGACATTGAGTGCTGCTTCTTATCTTGTTTGTTACCAGAATACCCAGGTCCTTCTCTGGTTCCGTTATCCCCAGTTTTATTCCATTTAATGTATATGAATTAATGCTATTATTGCGTCCTAAGTGCATTACTTTACATTTATCAACACTAAATTTCATCTGCCATGTTTTTGCCCATGCTGCCAGCTTATCTAGGTCTTTCTGTAATATTTTAAAGTCAAGCTGAGTTTTAAGTATCCTACAAAGTTTTGTATCGTCAGAAAAAACTGACACCTTGCTATCAATCCCATCCACAAGGTCATTAATAAAGAGATTATAAAATATTGGGCCTAACACCGATCCTTGTGGTACCCCGCTGAGGACTACAGTCCATTTTGAGTAAGTCCCATTTATAACGACTCTTTGTTTTCTGTCCCTTAATCAATTATTTACCCACTTGCATACATGGTCAACCACTCCCTGCGTCTGTAGCTTCAGATCAAGACTATATTGTGTGGTAAGTATCAAATACCTTTCCAAAATCCAAATAAATCACATCAGCCGCTTGACCAACGTCCAGGTTTGCACTTACCTCCTCATAGAAACCGATCATGCTGGTTAGGCACAACCTGTTTTTATGAATCACTGCTGGTCATCAGTTATTAGACTTTTTTCTGCTATATACTTTTTTAGTTCAATTTCCTTAATACTCGTGGATGAATGCCGTCTGGACCAGGGGATTTATCAATATTTAATTTGCTCAGACGCAGTTGTACTTCCTCCTGTGTTAAGCAGGTAATATTGGGTGCACGGAACCTTTATCACTGTCCCCCTGTATACTTTTCATACTTTTTTAGTGGGAAAACCCCTTTAATTGGTTATTAACCATTTCCTGCAGAATCATGTACATTGGGAAAGTGTCCGGCAATCATTCACTCGAAGAGGGCTGTGATTGACAGCCGCCCTCCAGTACTAACGGGCGGGATCAAAGAAAATGCTCATTCTGACCAATTAAACTTTTCTGCACCACGATCAATGTTGGTCTGACGGTTTTATACTGGTAGCCTCGGGCGTAATAAAGGCCCACGGTGCTTTCCAGTATTAGTCCCTATTAGGTCTTACCTTAGGCATCAGTAATGTAATGTCATATAGACCTATGACATTATATTTCAGTTTAAAACGGAAGTCCACTAATGGAACTAAAAAAAAAATAATGTACGGTATACGATTGAATAAAGAAGCGACCCAAAAGAAAAAAAAGAAAATAAGCATGATTTTATATAAAATCTAAAAAAAAAAAAAATATTAAACCGTAAAAAAATATTTACATGCTGGGTATCCTATACTAAGCCGTAAAAAAAACTATGATTAAATTGCTTTTTTACAAAACGCTGAAAAAGGGGTAAACACCACTCCACAGTTTAGTCTCACTCTCACCTCTCACTTAGACTATAACTTGAGCATAACCATACAGTTGAAGCCGTCTTTACCTTGACTTTTAGCGCAATAAATAAACAGTGGCTTGATCTTGAACAGTTATCTTGACTTTTTAAATGGCTTTTGTTGTGTGATATCACGCTGCAGCTAGTTATCAGAGTCAAGTTAAAGATGGCTACATCCGTACCCAAAACAGTCCACACACTCAGAAACTTCAATGCTGCCACCACTTATCGAATATGGGCGAAAAGTCCCAAGACCAGATACAAACGTACTCCCTGATACCAACTGCACTATTAGCAGTAAACGGGGAACACAGGCAAGTTACGACTTATAATCTATGGAGATACAACAAGGCAAAACTATTAAAATGTAAGGCTTTAATATACTAAGATACAGTGCTTATTAATTACAAAAATAAAAATAAATAAAGGACATATAGAAAATGTACAAAAGCAGTTATAAAAAATAAAAAGGAGAAAAACAGAAAAGTCCAATATTTAGCAATTTCGTATGAAAGTCATTTGTCTGCTCATAGGGACATGGGCAGAAAACGTACACAATTTGATCGGGACCCCAACTTGCGTTGCTGTCATAGAGTTATGTTTGACTCTTTCCTTAATTTATATTTAATCACTTTTACGCTCCTGTCACCTGCACCTCAAAAACATCTCCAGAATCCGGCCTCACACTGTGAAAACAGTCAAAACTCTCATTGTTGCTCTCATTCACTCTCGTCTTCACCACTGCAACTCACTAAAATCTCCTCTCTCCAATCTATTCTGAATGCAGCAGCCAGGCTAATCTTTCTGACTAACTGCTACACCAATGCCTCTAACCTGTGCCAGTCACTGCATTGGACCACTATACCAATGCCTCTACGCTGTGCCAGTCACTGCACTGGACCACTACACCAATGGCTTTACCCTGTGCCAGTCACTGCACTGGATCACTGCACCAATGGCTCTACCCTGTGCCAGTCACTGCACTGGACCACTACACCAATGCCTCTACCCTGTGCCAGTCACCGCACTGGACCACTACACCAATGGCTCTACCCTGTGCCAGTCACCGCACTGGACCACTAAACCAATGCCTCTACCCTGTGCCAGTCACTGCACTGGACCACTACACCAATGGCTCTACCCTGTGCCAGTCACTGCACTGGACCACTATACCAATGGCTCTACCCTGTGCCAGTCACTGCACTCGACCACTACACCAATGGCTCTACCCTGTGCCAGTCACTGCACTGGACCACTACACCAATGCCTCTACCGGTTGCCCAATCACTTCAGAATACAATTTAAACAAATTACTCTCATCCACAAAGCTCTCCTCAGTGCTGCTCCTCCTTACATCTCCTCCCTCATCTCTGTTTACCCCCCTACCTATGCTCTATTTTCTGCCAGTGAGCTTAGATTAACATGCACCATAATCCGAACCTCCCACTCCGGTCTCCAAAACATCTCTCGTGCTGCACCCGTCCTCTGGTTTGCGCTACACCAGACAATTAGTTTAATTTCCCAAATACACATTTTTAAGCGTGCCCTGAAAACACATCTTTTTAAGTAGGCTTCTTACATTCCCTAACTCCAGTCCATTAGCCCCATCCCCACCTACTACATTAGTCCTTATAACCTGACCCCTCATTCAGCAGTATCCCCCACACTCCTTGCACCCTAATGCACTTCATGTCTGTCATACAGACACTGGCTGGTGACGGGTCATGCAGCTTTATGTGTATTACCCCAAATGTATAAAAAATGGCTGGACCATTGTACTGAACAAGCACTTTTTACATTTACCCTATTTCGTCATAGATTGTAAGCTCTTGTGAGCAGGACCTCACTCCTCTTGTTTGAATTGTTAAATATTTTGTCCCTACGTAATGTCGGTTTTTGTCTATACGTGTACCCTCTAACTTGTAAGTTTATAATTATTATTATTATTATTTCATGCAATCCACCATTATAAAAGAATTGTATAACTTAAATGTTAATTTATATGTACCCCAAAGCCATGTCTAAGAAATCTTACAAACTATGTCTAAAAACTCGACCCGTAAGAAAACAACCCCTTAAACAGGTACATTATGTAGACCTAAAAATAAAATAAGTTATGGCTGATGGAATGCAGTGAGGCAAAAACAAAAAAAATATTCCTTCGGTCCTTTAAAGGGACTTTTACGGTCTTTAAAAATTGTGTGAAAATGGTTGAACTGCAGTAAGATTAGTCACTCTCTAATATACTGTATCTAACTGAAATGTCTCTGTAAGCTCGTCTCGCATGATTGTACTCCTGGTATTTTATCTCCTGCCTGTGTGACATTCTGTGTCTTCCCTCTCCTCCCTCCTTGTAGTGTGGGATGTCAATAATCACATGCCTCTTATCTTCACTACCCCCTGTCTCAGGAGGGATCATGTATCCCATGCTGGGAATCCGATAGTTCCGAGTATAGCAGCAGAACAGCAGAGATTTGTCTAGACAGTGAGTAATTACAGCACAATCTTACACCTTGTAATAGAGGGGCATGCAGGCAGCTGTAAATATAGGCAACGTCTGTGAGAGGTGAGAGGAATCATGGACCTGACGGGTTCAGTGTCGTCGGGTCCTGCGTGTCTCTGAAACACAGGATCCACCCTTAATCGATCGCATCTAAGTTATGAACTTAGATATGATAGTTTACAGGTGGATCCTGCATGTCAGACACGCAGGACCCGCCGACACTGAACCCGTCAGGTCCGCGGAACTGACGGATTCAGTGTAAAACGAGCGATACAGCTGTTCTGTATAAAGAATACAAAACAGATGTATCTCTAAAAGTAAAAAGATTTTCAATAAAAACTAATTACAAAGTTACACTAAACACACTGACTAATCTATTTATTAAAAAAAAAAAAAAATACTTTAAAGGTGTATATAGCCCTTAGAGATTTTTTTTCCCGAGCTTATAATTGGCTTGGGCCTTAAGGATTTCGTTGCAATTATTTCTCATTAAGCACATACATTGGATCATCATGTATGATCAGACTCTACTATAATGAATTATCTGTAGGGGGGCAAAGATTGCAGAGCATTGCGGCAGAGGTTCAGCTCTGGGGGTAAGGTTAAGGTTACTACTTGCTCATCTCATTTTCTACAATGGAGGAATTCCAAAGGTTCCAATTACTTGTCCCAAATACAGGTGAAGTGATTGCGCAAGGGACTGAGCTCCCAAATAAATGCACTCCATGTCATTTACAAATCCCTTACCTAAACATTAATAACAGAAGACTGCAGATATTGCATTTTTTGGCAGATCGTCCTTTAAATGCCTGTAGCATTTTTTTCCACTAGAAATGACAAAATGAAATGTTTATTTATGCAGCGGGGAGGGGAACAAATGACAAAACAGAATTTAAAATTGTTTTTTTTTGTTTTGTTTTGTATACATATCACATTCTCTTATATAATATTACCTTCAACCTATGTAATTTTCTAGAAAAAGAAGGTGGTTATTACTCCGAGCAAAAATAATGATTGAGAATGTTATTATGGAATCGAGCGCAGCTTTTACTTTAATTTCAACAATTTCAATTTCTTTTAATACAGTAACTGCAGTTTATCTACAGTGGGGGAATAAATCTTTCTGTATTCGTGTCCTGCAAACACTGAGATATGAAAAAAATTATTAAAGGTGTTTAGGACAATCCTTACATGATAGAAGGTTCCCTTGATAATAAGCTGATCACAAAGTGTCCCCCTGCTGGGAGCCCCAGCGATCAGCTATAATCTGTGGGGGGAACCTAGCAGTAAGTGTTTAATTTCCTTGCAGCACCACCACAGGAGAAACTAAGCATTACACAGTGCCCATTCATATCACTGGGTTGTCTGTGTAAGGCAGGACAGGACAGGTCCTCCAGAGAGAGGGAGACGCTCTTTGTAACCTGCTCTCCAATCTGGCCTAAGAAATGATGATCCTGAATAAAGGACCTATTAACTCTGTATTCACCAATACAGTATATGCAAATAGGTTCTCTAAACTAGGCAACCCCTTTAATAATGGAACTATTAAAGGGTATCCGTCAATAGAAAAACACTTTAATTATAGGTGAATTCACACACTAAATGACCCCACCACCCATTCTTGGGGGGCAGTAAGATCATGCACTTTGCAGGTAAATTAGCAAACCTGAACCCGCTCGTTCAATCAGATTTTGATAGGGCTCACATGTCGGCTTTATCCATATAGGTTTTAAACACTTAAGGGGAGTTTACACTGGGTGATTATCGTGCAGTCGAGCGATCATATAAGTTGCTCGTTGACGATAATTGCTCTGTGTAAACAGGGCAGCGATCAGCAGATGAACAAGCAAACGCTCGATCATCTGCTGATCGTATCGTTTTAAAAAAGTAAAATATTATCGTTGTCCACAGCACATCTCCCTGTGTAAACAGAGACGCGTTACCGACGTGATAATAATGTATGGGGACGAGTGATCAGAGTAATGACCGCTCGTCCCCACTCATAACTCTGTGTCACAGGAGCAAACGAGCACCGATCAACGATGTACAGGACACACAATTTTTAGCCTTCAATCAGATATAAGGTGTTGCATGGCAGGTTCAGATCTCTTTATTAGGGTTTCTTAAAGGGGTTGTCTGGTTGTTAAATATCCTTTTAGGAAATTCTCCGTTAATAGAGGGGGAAGGATACTCGTTCAGGACTATCCTCAATTACCCAGAATGGAGCGTGGCTACAAAGACGGTCTCTCTCACTCTCAAGAAGGCAGTTCGTCCACACGTAATGTTTTGTTTCTCCTGTGGTGGCGCTGCAAGGAAATTAAACACTTGATGCCAGGTACCCCCACACATTACATCTGATCGCTGGGGGTTCCAGCTTTAGGACCCGCTTCGATCAGCTTAGGGCCAAGGGACTCTTTTAGCAAAAAGGAATGTCTAAAGTAGAAAACCTCTTTAACGAGTCTAGGGTCTGTGTCTGGTGACAGATACCCTATAATATTACACTATATTCAAGGTAAACTGGTAATACAGAGTTTCTCATTTTAAGTATTCATTAGGATGTCATTAAAATAAATAAATTAATAGTTTAATTTCCTATCTGTTCAGTTTTCTGAGCGTCCGCCTGAGCATGTTGCGCAAGGTGCCAGTTAGATCAGTACAGATGTAGCCAAATTGCAGCGTTATGTCACACAACAAAATCCATTAAAGTTTATTGCCACTGTGTATTTTATTCGTTGATAAAGTTGGCTACATCTGTATACTTATGTATTGTTGATGGGTGAAGTGGCACAAGTAGAATTGCAGACCCCATATAGATGTTGCCCAGGTTCCAAGTGCTGCAAAACCAGCAGTGTTGACCAGTGAGCCACATGGCTGCCCAATATCCTCATCCATAGTAAGATTCAGCAATAAGCCCCTTGGTAAAGGGGTTGTCTGGTTTGGATAGTTCAGCGGTGACAAGGGGGGGGGGGGCTTGTACTACTTCCTACCAGAGACCAAGCAGACAACGATGGTGTTACACATTTAATAGCTGCTTAAATCCAACATGCCGGTCTTTGTTTCCTCCAAACTCTGACATCAGGAGAATGAGTATGGCCAGTTTAACCCCTTAACGTAAAATCAATCGTGACCGCGGCATTTAAAGTATTAGAATCAGGGGGCGCCCCCTCGAACACGCCATCGCGCCCCCCCTGCGGCATGATCGGCCGGTAACGACGGTTGCTATGTCAACCTGGGGCCTAACAAAGGCCCCCAGGTCTGCCATCTTTGTACTCCTTTGAAGATCTGCCTCTGGGCTTCAAAGGAGACTGTCAGAATCACGATATACTGCAATACATTAGTATTGCAGTATATCATGCAAGCGATCAAACGATCGCTGCTTCAAGTCCCCGAGGGGAACTAATAAAAAAAAAAAGTAAAAAACAGTTAAATAAAGTTTTTTATGTTCCAAAAAAATAAAGTATTTAAAGTTAAAAAAAAACAAACCCTTTTCACATTTTTCCCCTGAATCAAAGTACAAAAAAAATAAAAGTTAACAACTGGTAACGCCGCGTCCGTAAAAGTCCAAATTATCACGATATAGCATTGTTTAACACGCTCGGTGATGCCGTAAAAAACCCAATATATAAAACATTCAAATTGCTGGTTTTTGGTCACCTTAGCGCTCCAAAAAATGAAATAAAAATTGAGTAAAAGTTGCATATACCCCAAAATGGTATCCGTGAAAACTACAGCTCGCCCCGCAAGACGTAAGCCCTCACATCACTAAATTGATGGAAAAATGAAAAAGTTATGGCTCTCAGAATACGGCGACACCAAATTTTTTTAATTTAGCAAATGGTTTTATTTTTTTAAAAGTGGTAAAACATAAAACAAAACGCATAAATTTGGTATCGCTGTAATCGTATCAACCTGTAGAATAAGGTGAATATGTAGTTTTTACCGCCATAAAAACAAAACCCCCCAAAAAATGACGTAATCGCTATTTTTTGCCCATTTCACCCCACAAATATGTTTTTTTACAGCTTCCCAGTACATTATGCGGTACAATAAATGGAGCCATGAAAAACTACAACTTGTCCCGCAGAAAACAAGCTCTCGTATGGCTACATAGATAGAAAAATTAAAAAATTAAAAAAAATCCGAAAAAGGGCTGAGGAGGGAAAGGGTTAAAGGGCTTGTCCCAGATTTTTTTTAAAAATAGTTTGCTTTCTCTACCAAAACAGTGCCACTCGGTCATATTAGCTAAAAAAAAATATTCATTTTTTAACTGTAGTAAAAGACCAATTTCCCTCTTTAGTCTCTTCTCTTTCAAGGGATTGTCAAGTTTAGAAAATATATTTATGTATCCCCTATTATGGAATTATATATCACTAGAGAGTGCCTTGAATGGATATGGTGTAATACCTTATTTGCCCCTTTGGTGGTGCTGCAGGGAAATTGAACGGACTAATGATCAGGCAAACGAGCGTTCATATGAAAGCTTGTTCCCGATCATTGCCCGTGTGATAGAAGCAAACGAGCTCCGATCAACGACAATGTCTTGTGGATCTGCGCTCGTTTACATACCCTTACTGCAGGTTTCCCAACAAATTACAGCTGATCTCTGGGGGTCCCAGCATTGGGATACTATGTGATTTGCTTATTGTCAAGGGACCCTTTGAACAAGTAGAGTTTGTCCGAAGCGGAAAATCACTTTCATTGCAGTCATCTTTAACCCCTTAGTGACCAACAATACGCCTTTTCACGTTCGTCACTAAGGGGCCTTAGGCTAGGCTGACACCTTTTCAAGTGAGCCTAGTCTAAGTCCTGCACGGGTCTCCCGTGCAGGCTGGAGCCGGGGCTCTGCTATCTGATGACAGCTGAGCTCCTGCTCCAACGCCCGCGATCGAAGTTTACTTCGATCGCGGCCATTTAACCCGTTAAATGCCGCCGTCAATAGCGACCGCAGCATTTAACTTGTTTACAGAGGGAGTGAGCTCCCTCTGTCACCCATCGGCGGCCCGCAAATGCAATCGCGGGTCTCCGATGGGTTGCCATGGCAGCAGGGGGCTTGATAAAAGCCCCCAGGTCTGCCCTGGACGCGCCAGAGATTTACACTGACAGGCAATAATTCTCTGGTATACCAAAGCATTATAGCAGCGATCTGAAGATCGCACAGTAAAGTCCCCTAGTGGGACTAGTGAAATAAATAATAAATGTGAAATAAAGATTATTAATAAAAATTACAGTAAAAAGTGGTTTTATTTAGTAAAAGTGTAAAAAATAAATAAAAGTACACATATATGGTATCGCCGCGACCGTAATGACTCCATTAATAAAGTTAATATGTAATTTAAACCGCAAAGTGAACACCGTAAAAAAAAACGCAAAAAACAATGGCGAAATTGCAATTTTTTTCCATTGCCCCCCAAAAAAGTCATAATAAAAATGAATCAATAAGTCCCATGCACCCCAAAACAGTACCAATCAAAACTACGTCTCGTCCCGCAAAAAACAAGCCCAAAAAATCACTACATTGATGGAAAAATAAAAAAGTTACGACTCTTGGAAAGCGACGAGGCAAAAAGAAATAATTTTAGTTCAAAAGTGTTTTTATTGTGCAAAAGTCGTAAAACATAAAAAACCTCTACATATGTGGTATCGCCGTAATCGTACTGACCCATAGAATAAAGGTAACACGTTATTTACGTCGCACAGTGAACGGCGTCAATTTAAAAACGCATTGAACAATGGCGGAATTTCAGGTTTTTTTTAGAATCCCCCCAAAAAAGTTAATAAAATGAATAAAAAAATTATATGTACCCTAAAATGGTGCTATTAAAAAGCACAACTAATCCCGCAAAAAACAAGTCCTCATACAGCTATGTAGATGAAAAAATAAATAAAATTATAGCTCTTTGAATGCGACTATAGAAAAACGAATAAAATAGCTTGGTCAATAGGGCCTAAAATGGGCTGGTCACTAAGGGGTTAACCTGGACATAAAATCTTCTCTGATCGGGCCACCAACCGGACCGTTTGGTGCTGCCACCATGTGCGCGCAGGCTGAGACTAGATAGTGACAGGCAATATGTGACATCTGTTGCATGACGTCCTGCTACAAACATTACATATTGTATTATGGTTTATAAACTTGCAATTTATAATGCAACTTTTGTCACGCAGGCTGTCGCAATAGCATCCAATTTCGTTATTTGCTATGGCGGAGATTGTAGCTGCATCTTTTTGCTGGACACTGTACATATTCCTGCAAAACATGGATACCCTATGGGCCAACTTTACCAGCCATGTCGCAATGTGTCGCTAGTTGTCCATGTTAGTCCTGGCCTACCGCGTATGTCTTATTATGTAATTATCTAATGTTATTAAATATCGTCTTCCTATTTATGCACAGTACTGACCCCATTCAGTAGAGGAGTCCGGGCTCAGCTGGAGCGCTGCGTATGTCACTATCTGATCTCATACTTATTATTTATTACACGCCGCCTCTGCATTTCTCATCTAGACTTCCTCTCTGTGTCACAAAATCGTGTTCAGTTTAGCTGAAAGTCGCTCTCGTTTTCTCTTCCCTGCATGCACGCACGATGCCTCACCCTCCATCTTTTGTGTCACATTTGTTTAATTGCTATTTCTTTATAGCTCTGCCATGTAGCTCTGTGCGTTTGAGAAGAATGACAGCGTAAAAGATGGGCAAAGCCTTCAAAATGGTTGTAAATATATTGATGATATCATGTGTCGTTTTACCAATGACTAAAGAAGCAAATAAACAAAGCAAAGTCGCAGTGAGGTACAATCTGGTCTTTGTTGGGAGTCTGAAAAGTTATCCAGAAATGGATATATTCCTTTCCCAGGTGATAATACAGCAACCAAGCTTGACTACAGATTGGAACAGACACCCTCATTCATATTGAAATCCAGGAAGTTAAGATTTAGGGTCCTGTTCGGTAATATCCTCATATAGTCGATCTGCTCAGGGCCGGCTTTTTGGGTGTGCGACCTGTGCCTTCGCACAGAGTGCATCACTCCAGCAGGTAGAGGGCGCTGCGCTGGCTCCCTTCCCCTGCTTTTGTTTAAGAAGAACCCGGGCCCGGTGACTGTGCAGCTGCCTTTCCGCCCGGGCACTTCTTCTCTCAGTGGCATTGCTACCGCTGTAGCAGCCATAGTGGCTTCTAGCGGCGACACCGGGCAATAGGGCGCAAGTGCCGCCCGCCAGGACGGGCCCCCCATGCCGGGTGGCTCCGCTGTGGCTGCTACAGCGGTAGCGACGCCACATTCAATAGTATTTGCATCCTTAGGCTGCAGATAATATTGAACACTATGGCAGAGCAGGGAGGTATCCCCCTGCTTTGCCAGCTAATAGGCTACATTTCGTTTGGCCTGCAGCCCATCAGGCACAGGGACAGGATCTCTGCGCAGGTCGTCGTGATGACATCACTGCATCATGCCGGCCTAAGCAAGGATCTCCTCGTCAGCGTTGTGCAGCAGCTCCGTTCGTCGTGGGAACATGACCTAGGTGAGTACAGTTTTTTTTGTTTGGGGAACACTGTCTACAAGGGGGAGGTGAGGGGCTGTATGGCACCGTCTACAATGGGGAAGGTGGGGATTATGACACTAAGCGGACATTATACTATGTAGGGGCACTACAGGGAGCAATATACTGTGTGTGGCACTTCGGGGGCATAATACTGTATGGGTGCAATTAGAGGACAAAATACTATGTCCTTGAAGGGGTTACAATATATTATATTATTATTATACTGTCTGGGGCAGCTTTGGGGGCATTATACTGTATGGGGGCACTAAAGGGCCATTATACTGTGTGTGGGGCAATATACTGTGTAGGGGCACTATAAAGAGCATTATACTGTATGGGGCATTATACTTTTTTATGGAGCATTTTTTTATGATGGGGGTGGGGCGCCGAAAGATAATTTCGCACAGGGCGCCATCTGTCCTAAGGCCAGCCCTGGATCTGATCTGTCTGTCGCTTTTAGAATTGACATGAAAGGTAGAAAAGGTTTTCAAAGTAATGTCTCCGCATAGTAAATAAGTGCTGTAATTATGGTGAATTACACTATCTCACTATACAAATTAGTACTTTATTTTTATTGTGTATGTCTTAAACTAGGGAGAGGGATCACTTTTAAATTTTGTTTGGGGCATGACTGGGGTACGGAGTCTTTGGAATTATCCATATCTCACCAGTAGCTTCCGAAAGGATCTATAATATTTACACACAGCAATATCCAGGTCACAGGTCCCGAAATTTTACCCTCAAGTCCAAGAGTCGACAAGGTGGAGCGGTTAGTGCACAGATAGTAGACCGACATCGGTCAGGACAGATGTTCATTGACCAATGAATTGAATTGGTCAAAGTTAGCTCCGTGTGTGACCCCCCTCCCAATTGGTCCTTTGTGTACCCCACTTTAGCTTAGATTAGAGCGTGTTTGCCTGATTTATCATTCGTAGCCCAGAAATCCCAGCACCCTGGAAGCTGCCCAGCTTTGTTTAGTGCTGACACCGGCCCGGGCTCGGAGAAATCAAAAGCAAAGTCTGGAAATATCCCTGGTCAGATAGCAAGTCAGGAATTGCTCCTTAATAAAACACAGGAACGTATAAAACCTTATTACTTGGTGTCCCGTGCTGGGCGACATAGGGGAGTGCATAATTTCACAGTATCAGAGCGTCCACAACAAAATGATACCAGAAGAATAAGATTTCCTTAAACATATAGGCCTTATACATTAGGATTTTTTCATTGTCATTAGTAATTATGCGGTGTGCCCCAAGTTGTGCCATCTTCTTCAGCGAAGGAACTTCAAGCTACACTTCAGGACCTCAAAATCAGATGTTACTCTAAGATTTTGTATTTCTCTTGTTCGCAAATGATCCATGGTAAATAGGAAGGGCCTCTGAGACTTATTTATGATGAAAGAAATGGTGACTGGTATAGTCCTCTAGTTCTCGACCCAATCAAGACACTCCGCTTTCGCTAAGTAGGTAATGTCCGCATTAAACTATACCATAAAAGTCTTCTAGTTCATTGTCAACCCTCTAAGTACCTTCCTCTTGGAATTTCCTTGAAGTATAATTAGTTGACAAGTCAAGGTTTGTTGATGCCCTTTAAGCTTCTGCAATTGATAGACCATTGTTGAAATTTTGGTTTGCAAAAGACTCCAATGAAATTTGACATTTGGTTGTTGAAATGACTTTATGATTATATAGGTCACAATGTGTAACCGGCCGTCACCCCCATTTTATGGGTTCTGTAAGTGGAGAAAGAAAACCATTTTCACTTCTTTTTTATTAACTCCAATCCTCTAGATTAAAACATGGTAAATGTTTCTGTCCAACCACCGGCACCTTTGAGCTTCTTCGCCTGCCAAGTTAAGTCTGACAAATAGCAAATTGTTGTAATTAATTTTGTCATCTTTTCATGGACCAAAGGGTGACTACCGTAACTATAGATTGTAATTGTCATCAGTGTCACATAAAATGTGCTATTATTAAGTTCCGGCTGAATTTTATAGCTACGGATGGTCATAAATTGAATGGTCAGTCATTTAAATTACCGAGTAGAAAGTGTTTTTGCTTTTCTTTAAAACTACTCTCAGAGACAATGTGTTTGACTTTAGACCTTCGAAAAACTAATTGCGTTCCTCTTGACAGATGCTTGAGAGGTTGTAACCTGAGAGTGAAGCTTTTTTGACAGTCCAATCATAATAAAATTGTTTAAACCACTCTCATCTTCACTTGCTTGCTATTCTTATTTTACATCTTAATTTGGATATTTTTGTTCGCTTATGTTCCCACAAGATAATTTGCTTGTTGTGACACATGCCAGGGAATTTTGGAGATGGCACTTTGCATTATGATCCCTGTCTACAGCTTGAAATATGGAGTTTAACTATATATCGGTGGATGATCCAGTAATCATTACTTTATGGCTATGTAGGAATTAATCAATCACTTGGAGATCAGATCCTCACTTTGTTACCGTTTAGGTGCTGGAGGATGGCGAGAACTGAGAAAGTGAAGAGAACTGTGGGGTTTGGCCAATCAGATCGTAAAATAATATAGGTAATGGTTGTGTGCCGATCCCCTACGTCTCAACCGTCTTATTTGCATCCCCACAAACACATGTATCCTCTATCAACAGAATAGGGGATACATGTGTGTTCGCTGGTGGTCCAACTGCTGGGACCCCCAGTGATGAGTAGAACAGGGACCTGAAAGTCCCATACAAATGAATGGATCGCTGGCCGACAATGCGCACCAGCACTTCATTCTCATGGAGCACTTCGGGGAGACTTTCAGTCCCCTGTTCTCCTCATCGCTGGAGGGCCCAGCAGTTGGACCCCTAGCAATTACACCTGTATCCCCTTGGATAGGGGACATATGTGTTTTGTGGGAAAACCCTTTAATTTTGATTGTCTTTCCTCATGATAACATATCAGTATTTGATTGGTGGGGATCCAACTACCAGGACCTCTGATGATCAGCACAATGAAGGGTCCCTGGCACTCCTGAGTCTTATTCAAGTGAATGAGACAGAGCTACAACCACCCGTACGGACAAGCCGCTGTGCCTGTGTAAACAATAAAGATATCCTTGGCCCTTGCATTGTGTTGTGTGGTGGGGCTCTGTGTGGTCGAACCCCCACGGATCCAACATTGTTGGCCTGTTCTAAGCATACGCCATCAATTATGTCCCGGAAAACCCCTTTAAGGCTCCATGCACAAGGCAGTATTATGGATCCGTTCTGTACAGTTCCCTAATACGCCACCCATTGCCTCCTATGGCCTGTTCTGTACCTCTGTTTGCCTTTAATTTTATACTGAAGCACGTAGAGATTTTTCTCACAAGTTCTAAGAAATTTCACCAGAATTCTGAATTCTCCATCGCATGATGTATTAAGGAGGCATTGCTTCTAGGGGAGAATACGAAGCCTTGTGGAG